>NC_091977.1:545641860-545748528 GCF_044704955.1 Pristiophorus japonicus
AGGAGACAGAGAGAGAGGGAGAGAGAGAGGAAGAGAGAGACAGAGAGAGGGAGAGAGAGAGAGAGAGAGAGAGAGAGGGAGACAGAGAGAGGGAGAGAGAGAGAGAGGGAGACAGACAGAGAGAGAGAGAGAGAGAGAGAGAGAGGGAGACAGAGAGAGGGAGAGAGAGAGAGAGAGAGACAGAGAGAGGGAGAGAGAGAGAGGGAGAGAGAGAGAGAAAGACAGAGAGAGGGAGACAGAGAGAGGGAGAGAGAGAGAGAGAGAGAGACAGAGAGAGGGAGAGAGAGAGAGAGAGACAAAGAGGGAGAGAGAGAGAGAGAGAGAGAGAGAGAGACAGAGAGAGGGAGACAGAGAGAGGGAGAGAGAGGGAGACAGAGAGAGAGAGAAAGAGAGAGAGAGACAGAGAGAGGGAGACAGAGAGAGGGAGAGAGAGAGAGGGAGAGACAGAGAGAGGGAGAGAGAGAGAGGGAGAGAGAGAGAGGGACACAGAGAGAGGGAGGAATTAAAACAGAGAATGCTGTAAATCTCAGCGGGTCGGGCAGCGTCTGTGGAGAGGAAACAGAGTTAACGTTTCAGGTCAATGACCCTTGGTCAGAACTGGAGAGAGTTTGGAAAGAATGGATTGTTAACCTGTGCTGAAAGGGGGAGGGGGGCAGTGGGCGGGGGGTGAGGGGGAGAAAGAACAAAAGGGATGGTCTGTGATAAGGTGGAAGACAGGAGAGATTAGAGAGACAGGGACAATGGGCAGAATTGAAATGGTAATGGCCGGAGTTAGAAAAACATTAGTCAAGATCGTCATTATCATAGACAGTCCCTCGGAATCGAGGAAGACTTGGTTCCACTCTAACAATGAGTCCTTTGGTGACTGAACAGTCCAATACGAGAACCACAGTCCCTGTCACAGGTGGGACAGACAGTGGTTGAGGGAAGGGGAGGGTGGGACTGGTTTGCCGCACGCTCCTTCCGCTGCCTGCGCTTGATTTCTGCATGCTCTCGGCGATGAGACTCGAGGTGCTCAGCGCCCTCCCGGATGCACTTCCTCCACTTAGGGCAGTCTTTGGCCAGGGACTCCCAGGTATCGGTGGGGATGTTGCATTTTATCAGGGAGGCTTTGAGGGTGTCCCTGTAACGTTTCCTCTGCCCACCTTTGGCTCGTTTGCTGTGAAGGAGTTCCGAGTAGAGCGCTTGCTTTGGCATGCGGACAATGTGGCCTGCCCAGTGGAGCTGATCGAGTGTGGTCAGTGCTTCAATGCTGGGGATGTTGGCCTGGTTGAGGACGCTAATGTTGGTGTGTCTGTCCTCCCAGGGGATTTGTAGGATCTTGCGGAGACATCGTTGGTGGTATTTTTCCAGCGACTTGAGATGTCTACTGTACATGGTCCATGTCTCTGAGCCATACAGGAGGGCGGGTATTACTACAGCCCTGTAGACCATGAGCTTGGTGGTAGATTTGAGGGCCTGGTCTTCAAACACTCTTTTCCTCAGGCGACCGAAGGCTGCACTGGTGCACTGGAGGCGGCGTTGAATCTCGTCATCAGTGTCTGCTCTTGTTGATAAGAGGCTCCTGAGATATGGGAAATGGTCCACGTTGTCCAGGGCCGCGCCGTGAATCTTGATGACAGTGCTGTGCGGCGAGGACAGGCTGGTGGAGGACCTTTGTCTTACGGATGTTTAGCGTAAGGCCCATGCTTTCGTACGCCTGAGTGAATACGTTGACTATGTTCTGGAGTTCAGCCTCTGTATGTGCGCAGACGCAGGCGTCGTTCGTGTACTGTAGCTCGACGACAGAGGTTGGGGTGGTCTTGGACCTGGCCTGGAGACGGTGCAGGTTAAACAGTATTCCACTGGTTCTGTAGTTTAGTTCCACTCCAGCGGGGAGCTTGTTGACTGTGAGGTGGAGCATGGCAACGAGGAAGATTGTGAAGAGGGTTGGGGTGATAACACAGCCCTGTTTGACCCCGGTCCGGACGTGGATTGGGTCTGTAATGGATCCGTTGGTAAGGATCACGGCCTGCATGTCATCGTGGAGCAGGCAGAAGATATTGACGAACTTTTGGGGGCATCCGAAACGGAGGAGGACGCTCCATAGACCCTCGCGGTTGACAGTGTCAAAGGCCTTTGTAAGATCGAAGAAGGCCAGATTATATGGGAGACCCCGACCTGTGTGAGAACACCAGCGGCAGGTCAGGGCCCTAAAAGTAGCGGTGAGCGGCGGCCATGCAGCGTGATGGGATACCGCGGCGAGGTACAGCGCGAGCTGGTGCAGGAGGGCGACAGCAGCGAAGAGTGACCTCATCAAGGTCCAGGTCGGTGATTGGAGCGTGGGCAGGTACAGCAGGAGTGGTGAGAGATTGTAGAGGGACGTGATCGGGGCCCAGGAGAGGCGAGGGCCCAGGGGCAGCACGGGCCCAGCCCACACTGCGATATGTGTGAGCGCACTGGGTCTGTGCAGCACAGCTGGTCTCCAGGATGGAGTACACAAGCAGGGAGGTCCTGCTCCAACTGTATAGGGTATTGGTGAGGCCGCACCTGGAGTACTGCGTGCAGTTTTGGTCACCTTACTTAAGGAAGGATATACTAGCTTTGGAGAGGGTACAGAGACGATTCACTAGGCTGATTCCGGAGATGAGGGGGTTACCTTATGATGATAGATTGAGTAGACTGTGTCTTTACTCGTTGGAGTTCAGAAGGATGAGGGGTGATCTTATAGAAACATTTAAAATAATGAAAGGGATAGACAAGATAGAGGCAGAGAGGTTGTTTCCACTGGTCGGGGAGACTAGAACTAGGGGGCACAGCCTCAAAATACGGGGGAGCCAATTTAAAACCGAGTTGAGAAGGAATTTCTTCTCCCAGAGGGTTGTGAATCTGTGGAATTCTCTGCCCAATGAAGCAGTTGAGGCTAGCTCATTGAATGTATTCAAGTCACAGATAGATAGATTTTTAACCAATAAGGGAATTAAGGGTTACGGGGAGCGGGAGGGTAAGTGGAGCTGAGTCCACGGCCAGATCAGCCATGATCTTATTGAATGGCGGAGCAGGCTCGAGGGGCTCGATGGCCTACTCCTTCTTATGTTCTTATGTTCAGTCGTCCTGGTTAACCCTTGCCACTGGACCAAGACCTCGCTCTGTCAAGCCCGTGTGGTGGCTGGTGTGCAGCGGTCACCCCACGTTAAAACAATCCACCCACAGGCATCTTCCACCCTTCAGGATGTAGTTCGGGATCGGGAATATTAGGTCCTTCATTGCAACACCTGTGAACTCATTCTTTTTTGGCATGGAAGCAAGTCACCCTCGCTTCGAGGGACTGCCTATGATGATAAGGGCTGGCGCTGCTCCCTGCATTTTTCCTGCAACAGTCGCGCTGCAAAGATCATGTCTGTTGTGCCCCGTAGGGGACGAAATCCGCACTGTGATTCCGGGAGGAGCTCCTCGGCCACAGGGAGAAGACGACTTTCCCAGTGGCTGAAAGCAGGGAGATTCCCCTGTAGTTGCCGCAGTCAGACTTGTCCCCTTTTTAAAAAATGGTCACAATCACTGCATCTCTGAGGTCTCCCGGCATGCTCTCCTCCCTCCAGATGCGAGAGATGAGGTCATGTATCCGTGCAAACAGCGCCTCTCCACCATACTTTAGCGCCTCAGCAGGAATTCCATCCGCACCCGTAGCCTTGTTATTCTTAAGCTGTTTTATGGCTTTGCCGACCCCGTGCAATGTTGGAGTTTCACTGAGGTGCTGGCTGGTCACATGCTGTGGGATAGAATCAAGAACACTCGAGTCAAAGGCAGAGTCTCGATTGAGGAGATCTTCAAAGTGCTCCTTCCATCGGGCCCTGACAGCCTCAGTGTCCTTGATGAGTGTTTCCCCGTTCTTGGCCAGGAGTGGGGTGGGGCCTTGGGAGTTTGGACCGTAGGTGACCTTGACTACAGTGAAGAATCCTCACATGTCGTGGCTGTCGGCCAGTTGTTGTATCTCCCGTGCTTTCTCCATCCACCACCTGTTCTTTAGGTCCTGGGTTTTTTGTTGGACCTGAGCCTTGAGCCGTCTGTAATGTTGTTTTGCAGCTCCTGAGTTGGGCTGTTGCTTGAGGCTCAGAAATGCTTTGCGCTTGCGATCTATTAGTTCTTCGATCTCCTGATCATTTTCATCAAACCAGTCCTGATGTTTTCTGGTTGAGAGACCAAGTGTCTCTTCACAGACACTGGTTATAGAGGCCTGGAGGGCAGACCAAGCACCCTTAGTGATAGTCGAGATAGGGTGTGAGTGGCTGGATAATGACCCACTGCCATTAGATACAAGGAGAGAAAAAGTAACATAGAATCAGGCTTGGTGGTGGGGGGGCGGGGAGGGAGGGGGTTGGGGTGGGGGGAGGGGAGGGGGAGGGGGAGGGGAAGGGGTTGGGGGGAGGGGAGAGAGGGGGTGGGGAGGGGAGTGGGAGAGAGGAGGGGGTGGGGAGGGGAGTGGGAGAGAGGAGGGGGTTAGGGGAGGGGGTTGGGGGAGGGGGTTGGGGAAGGGAGGGAGTGGGGAGGGAGGAGGTGGGGAGGGGCGGGGGTTGGGGGGAGGGGAAGGGAGGGGGTGGGGGGAGGGGGAGAGAGGAGAGCGGAGGGGAGGGAGGGGAGTGGGAGGGAGGGGATGGGGGGGTAGGGGAGGGGGAGAGAGGAGAGCGGAGGGGAGGGAGGGGATGGGGGATAGGGGAGGGGGAGAGAGGAGAGCGGAGGGGAGGGAGGGGAGTGGGAGGGAGGGGATGGAGGGTAGGGGAGGGGAAGAGGGGGAGAGAGGAGAGCGGAGGGGAGGGAGGGGATGGGGGGGTAGGGGAGGGGGAGAGAGGAGAGCGGAGGGGAGGGAGGGGATGGGGGGTAGGGGAGTGGGGAGGGGGAGAGAGGAGAGCGGAGGGGAGGGAGGGGGTAGGGTAGGGTAGGGAGGGGGAGAGAGGAGAGCGGAGGGGAGGGAGGGGATGGGGGTAGGGGAGGGGGGGGGGAGAGAGGAGAGCGGAGGGGAGGGAGGGGGTAGGGTAGGGTAGGGGAGGGGGAGAGAGGAGAGCGGAGGGGAGGGAGGGGATGGGGGGTAGGGGAGGGGGGAGGGGGAGAGAGGAGAGCGGAGGGGAGGGAGGGGGTAGGGTAGGGTAGGGGAGGGGGAGAGAGCCAATGATGGCCAGCGGTTACACCCTGAAATTGATGAACTGGATGTTGAGGCCCGAAGGCTGTAAAGGGTCGAAGTGAAAGGTGAGGTGCTGGTCCTCGAGGGTGCTTTGAGGGTTGGAACAGTGCAGGAGGCCGAGGACGGAGAGGTGGGAGTGGGAGTGGGAGCGGGGAATTAAGGGACAGACCACCGGAAGCTGAGGGTCAGGCTCACGGACTGAAGGGAGCGCTCTCTCGATCTACACGGGGTCTCAGACAATACAGTTTAGTAAACTGAGAGAAGTACAAGTAACTCAGTGTGTCACTGGGGGTGTGTGGGGCCCGGGACAGTGGGAAGGGAGGGAGTAAAAGGGCAGGTGTTCCATCTCCTGTGTTTGAACGGGAAGGTGCTGTGGGAAGGGGAGGGGTTGCTGGGGGTGACTGCGGAATGGACCAGGGGGTCCCAGAGGGAGCGGTCCCTTCGGCTGAGAGGGGAGGGGAGGGGACGATGTGATTGGTGGGGGGAATCGTGCTGGGGGTGGCGGAAATGGCGGAGGTTAATCCGTTAAACATGGAGGCAGGAGGGGTGAAAGGTGAGGACAAAGGGAACCCTGTCATGGTTCTGAGTGGGAGGGGAAGGGGTGAGAGCTGGGGTGCAGGCCGAGGGAGGGAGGAAGAGGGCGGAACAGAGAGAGAGAGAAGCACAGTGTTAGGTGTGACTTTACAAATATCTATTAGAATAGACTCCAGTGACAGGGGGTTGTTGATGATGGAGATTTCAGTGACACGAGGAAGGCCTGTAGTCTGTCGTAGAGTGATGGAAACTATCGGCTCATGTTGGGGCTCACGGCAGCAGGAGGTTGGAAACAAACCGGATCTCCTCCTGACCTAATCCAGTGGGGAAAGCTTTCAACACCCTGAGATCCCCTTGACAGCTAGCGTGGGACTCACCATTCCCCATGGAGCCCCTCTCTCTGTGTGTGAGCAGAGTGAGTGTCAGCAGTGTGAGTGTGATCAGTGCGAGTGTGATCAGTGAGTGTCAGCAGTGAGTGTGAGCAGAATGAGTGTGAGGAGTGTGAGTGTGATCAGTGAGTGAGAGCAGAGTGAGTGTGAGCAGTGTGTGAGTGTGAGCAGTGCGAGTGTGAGCAGTGTGAGTGTGAGCAGAGTGTGAACAGAGTGTGAGCAGTGCGAGTATGAGCAGAGTGTGAGCAGCCTGTGAGTGTGAGCAGTGTGGGTGTGAGCAGTGTGCGTGTGAGCGTGAGCAGTGCGTGAGCAGTGAGTGTGAGCAATGTGCGTGTGAGCAGTGAGTGTGAACTGTGTGAGTGTGAGCAGAGTGTGAGCAGTGTGTGTGAGCAGTGTGAGTGTGAACAGTGTGTGAGTGTGAGCACTGAGTGTGAGCAGTGTGAATGTGAGAAGTGAGTGTGAGCATTGAGTGTGTGAGTGTGAACACTGAGTGTGAAAAGTGAGTGTGAGCACTGCGTGTGAGCAGTGTGTGTGAGCAGTGTGAGCAATGTGAGGTGTGAGTGACGAGTGTGAGTGTGAGCATTGAGTGTGAGCACTGTGTGTGAGCAATGTGAGGTGTGAGTGAGAGCAATGAGTGTGAGCACTGAGTGTGTGAGTGTGAGCGCTGAGTGTGAGCAATGTGATGTGTGAGTGTGAGCACTGAGTGTGTGAGTGTGAGCAATGTGAGGTGTGAGTGTGAGGTGTGAGTGTGAGTGTGAGCAATGTGAGGTGTGAGTGTGAGCGCTGAGTGTGAGCAATGTGAGGTGTGAGTGTGAGCGCTGAGTGTGAGCAATGTGAGGTGTGAGTGTGAGCGCTGAGTGTGAGTGTGAGCAATGTGAGGTGAGTGTGAGCACTGAGTGTGTGAGGTGTGAGAGCTGAGTGTGAGTGTGAGCAGTGTGAGGTGTGAGTGTGAGCGCTGAGTGTGAGCAATGTGAGGTGAGTGTGAGCACTGAGTGTGAGTGTGAGTGTGAGCAATGTGAGGTGTGAGTGTGAGCACTGAGTGTGTGAGGTGTGAGAGCTGAGTGTGAGTGTGAGCAGTGTGAGGTGTGAGTGTGAGCGCTGAGTGTGAGCAATGTGAGGTGAGTGTGGGCACTGAGTGTGTGAGGTGTGAGCGCTGAGTGTGAGTGTGAGCAATGTGAGGTGAGTGTGAGCACTGAGTGTGTGAGGTGTGAGCGCTGAGTGTGAGCAATGTGAGGTGAGTGTGAGCACTGAGTGTGTGAGGTGTGAGCGCTGAGTGTGAGTGTGAGCAGTGTGAGCAGTGAGTGTGAGCAGGCAGCCCCCGGCCCGTGCCCCTGTCCCTGCCCAGTGAGGAAGCTGCATTAACTGCTGCCCTGCAGCGATCCCCTGAGCGACTGTCGCAAGCGGCTGGGATTACATGGAGCTCTGCTGCCCTCCTGTGGCTCTGCCGGTTAACTGCATGAGCTGCTGCGCTTAGACTGAGAGGAAGGATGGGAAACACACAGCAGGTTAAAGGGCCAATCGTCAATGTGTCCCGGCCTGAGCATTAACCGGCCCTTCCTTCCCAGACCTGCGTCTGACATCGATTCCCAGCTTCCCATCCTCCCTGTCCAGTTCCCCTGAGCTGTAGATATCGGGGAGGGCTGGAGGAGACAGGCGGGAAATGGCTGGATCAAAGGGACAAGGTTTGGCCAGACAAGCCCCCTAACTCAGCCCCCCCCTGGGGTAGGGGGACCAGAGAGTGAGCTGATTGGTTGTCATCTTCCAAAATTCCCTCGATTCAGGAATTCTCCCCGCGGATTGGAAGGGAGCAAATGTAAACCCTGTTATTTAAGAAAGCAGGGAGAGAGAAAATGGGGAACTACGGGTCATTTAGCCTGACATCAGGAGTGGGGAAAATGCTACAATCTATTATTGAGGTCGTAGTAACAGGGCACTTAGATAGTAATAATCGGATTGGGCAGAGTCAACACGGATTTATGAAAGGGAAATCATGTTTGGCAAATCTGTTCGAGTTTTTTGAGGATGTAATTAGCAGAATAGATAAGGGGGAACCAGTGGATGTGGTGTATTTATATTTTTAGAAGGCATTCGATAAGATGCCACACAAGAGATTATTACAGAAGATTAGGGCTCATGGTATTTTAAAAAATTAATTCCTGGGCTGTGGGCATCGCTGGCCAGGCCGGCATTTATTGCCCATCCCTAACTGCCCCTTGAGAAGGTGGTGGTGAGCCGCCTTCTTGAACCGCTGCAGTCCGTGTGGTGAAGGTGCTCCCACAGTGCTGTTAGGGAGGGAGTTCCAGGATTGTGACCCAGCGACGATGAAGGAACGGCCGATATATTTCCCAGTCAGGATGATGTGTCTGAAGTTGGGGAGAGGGATGGAGTCGGTGGCCAGGGAACGGAGTTTGTGGCGGGGACTGAAAACAATGGGACAGGTCTTCCCAATATTCAATGGGAGAAAATTTCTGCTCATCCAGAACTGGATGTGGGACAAGCAGTCGGACAATTTAGAGACCGTGAGGGGTCGGGAGAAGTGGTGGTGAGGTAGAGCTGGGTGTCTCAGCGTACATGTGGGAACTGATGCTGTGTTTCTGGATGATGTCACCGAGGGGCAACATATAGATGAGGAATAGGAGGGGGGGCAAGGATAGATCCTGGGGGACACCAGAGGTAACGATGGGGGGTGGGAAGAGAAGCCGTTGCAGGTGATTCTCTGACTACGATTCGATGGATAAGAATGGAACCAGGCGAGTGCAGTCCCACCCAGCTGGACCATGGTGGAGAGGTGTTGGAGGAGGATGGAACCAGGCGAGTGCAGTCCCACCCAGCTGGACCATGGTGGAGAGGCGTTGGAGGAGGATGGAACCAGGCGAGTGCAGTCCCACCCAGCTGGACCATGGTGGGGAGGTGTTGGAGGATGGAACCAGGCGAGTGCAGTCCCACCCAGCTGGACCATGGTGGAGAGGTGTTGGAGGATGGAACCAGGCGAGTGCAGTCCCACCCAGCTGGACCATGGTGGAGAGGTGTTGGAGGATGGAACCAGGCGAGTGCAGTCCCACCCAGCTGGACCATGGTGGAGAGGTGTTGGAGGAGGATGGAACCAGGCGAGTGCAGCCCCACCCAGCTGGACCATGGTGGAGAGGTGTTGGAGGATGGAACCAGGCGAGTGCAGTCCCACCCAGCTGGACCATGGTGGAGAGGTGTTGGAGGAGGATGGAACCAGGCGAGTGCAGCCCCACCCAGCTGGACCATGGTGGAGAGGTGTTGGAGGAGGATGGAACCAGGCGAGTGCAGTCCCACCCAGCTGGACCATGGTGGAGAGGTGTTGGAGGAGGATGGAACCAGGCGAGTGCAGTCCCACCCAGCTGGACCATGGTGGAGAGGTGTTGGAGGATGGAACCAGGCGAGTGCAGTCCCACCCAGCTGGACCATGGTGGAGAGGTGTTGGAGGAGGATGGAACCAGGCGAGTGCAGCCCCACCCAGCTGGACCATGGTGGAGAGGTGTTGGAGGATGGAACCAGGCGAGTGCAGTCCCACCCAGCTGGACCATGGTGGAGAGGTGTTGGAGGAGGATGGAACCAGGTGAGTGCAGCCCCACCCAGCTGGACCATGGTGGAGAGGTGTTGGAGGAGGATGGAACCAGGCGAGTGCAGTCCCACCCAGCTGGACCATGGTGGAGAGGTGTTGGAGGAGGATGGAACCAGGCGAGTGCAGTCCCACCCAGCTGGACCATGGTGGAGAGGTGTTGGAGGATGGAACCAGGCGAGTGCAGTCCCACCCAGCTGGACCATGGTGGAGAGGTGTTGGAGGATGGAACCAGGCGAGTGCAGCCCCACCCAGCTGGACCATGGTGGAGAGGTGTTGGAGGATGGAACCAGGCGAGTGCAGCCCCACCCAGCTGGACCATGGTGGAGAGGTGTTGGAGGAGAATGGAACCAGACGAGTGCAGTCCCACCCAGCTGGACCATGGTGGAGAGGTGTTGGAGGAGGATGGAACCAGGCGAGTGCAGTCCCACCCAGCTGGACCATGGTGGAGAGGTGTTGGAGGAGGATGGAACCAGGCGAGTGCAGTCCCACCCAGCTGGACCATGGTGGAGAGGTGTTGGAGGAGGATGGAACCAGGCGAGTGCTGTCCCACCCAGCTGGACCATGGTGGAGAGGTGTTGGAGGATGGAACCAGGCGAGTGCAGTCCCACCCAGCTGGATCATGGTGGAGAGGTGTTGGAGGAGGATGGAACCAGGCGAGTGCAGTCCCACCCAGCTGGACCATGGTGGAGAGGTGTTGGAGGAGGATGGAACCAGGCGAGTGCAGTCCCACCCAGCTGGACCATGGTGGAGAGGTGTTGGAGGATGGAACCAGGCGAGTGCAGCCCCACCCAGCTGGACCATGGTGGAGAGGCGTTGGAGGATGGAACCAGGCGAGTGCAGTCCCACCCAGCTGGACCATGGTGGAGAGGCGTTGGAGGAGGATGGAACCAGACGAGTGCTGTCCCACCCAGCTGGACCATGGTGGAGAGGTGTTGGAGGAGGATGGAGAGGTCACTGTGTCAAAGGCTGCAGACAGGTCGAGGAGGATGAGGAGGGATAGTTTACCTTTGTCACTGTCACACAGGATGTCACTGTGTGACTTTGATGAGAGCCGTTTGGTCCTGAGGCAGGGACGGAAACCAGATTGGAGGGATTGAAACATGGAGTTCCGGGAAAGATGGGCACGGGTTTGGGAGGTGACAACATGTTCAAGGACTTGAGAGGAAAGGGAAGTTAGAGATGGGGCTGTAGTTTGCAAAGGTGAAGGGTCGAGGGTTGGTTTTTTGAGGAGAGGGGTGATTACGGCAGATTTGAGGGAGAGAGGAACAGTACCTGAGGAGAGAGAACCGTTAACAATGTCGGCGAACAGAACAGGAAGTTAGGTGGTCAACAGTTTGGTGAGAATTGGGTCAAGGGAGCAGGAAGTGGGTCTCATGGACAGGATGAGCTCAGAGAGGTCATGAGGGGAGATCAGAGAGAAACTGGCGGGAGATGAGAGTTCATGACTAGGGCAGGGGGGAAACCTCAGAGGAGGTTTGGCCCAGTGGGCTGGGGAAGGAGGGAACTCACAGAGGCAGCTGGGCGGAGGGTCTCAATCTGTGAGACAAAGATGTCAATGAGCTCCTCGCACTTGTTGGAGGGGAGTGTGGTGGAGACAGGGGACAGGGGTTTAAGGAGATGGTTAACAGTAGAGATAGTAGCTAGGGGTTATCTTTGCATTCCAGAATGATCCTGGAATAGTGAGCCGTTTTGGCAGACAAGAGTAAGACCCGAGAATGCTTTACGTGGTACAGCCAGATCTGGTGGTGAACGGCTGAACCTGTTGTCCGCCACATCCATTCAAGTCTGCGTCCCTTGGACTTGAGGCAGCGAAGATGAGGCTGTACCGGGGGAATGGCCAGAGAGAGAGGAATGGTTTTAGTAGGGATTAGGAATCAGACTGTTCACAACCTGGGTGTCATATTTGACCCTGAAATGAACTTCCGACCACATATCCACAGCATAACTAACTCCACCTATTTCCACCTCCATAACATCGTCCGTCTCTGCCCCTGCCTCAGCTTTTCTGCTGTTGAAACCCTCATCCGTGCCTTTGTTACCGCTAGACATGACTATTCCAACACACTCCTAGCAGGCCTCCCACATTCTTCCTTCCTACTGTGCAGCCACTGTCCGAACTCACACCCAGTCCCACTCACCCATCACCCCCTGTGCTCACTGCCCCGTGTCCTAACTCGCACCGAGTCCCGCTCACCCATCACCCTCTGTGCTCACTGCCCCGTGTCCTAACTCACACCCAGTCCCACTCACCCATCACCCCCTGCGCTCACTGCCCCGTGTCCTAACTCACACCCAGTCCCACTCACCCATCACCCGCTGTGCTCACTGCCCCGTGTCCTAACTCACACCCAGTCCCACTCACCCATCACCCTCTGTGCTCACTGCCACGTGTCCTAACTCACACCCAGTCCCGCTCACCCATCACCCCCTGTGCTCACTGCCCCGTGTCCTAACTCATACCCAGTCCCACTCACCCATCACCCCCTGTGCTCACTGACCCGTGTCCTAACTCACACCCAGTCCCACTCACCCATCACCGCCTGTGCTCACTGCCCCGTGTCCTAACTCATACCCAGTCCCACTCACCCATCACCCCCTGTGCTCACTGCCCCGTGTCCTAACTCACACCCAGTCCCACTCACCATCACCCCCTGTTCCCCCTGTCCTAACTCACACCCAGTCCCGCTCACCCATCACCCTCTGTGCTCACTGACCCGTGTCCTAACTCACACCCAGTCCCACTCACCCATCACCCCCTGTGCCCCGTGTCCTAACTCACACCCAGTCCACTCACCCATCACCCCCTGTGCTCACTGACCCCGTGTCCTAACTCACACCCAGTCCCACTCACCCATCACCCCCTGTGCTCACTGCCCCGTGTCCTAACTCACACCCAGTCCCACTCACCCATCACCCCCTGTGCTCACTGCCCCGTGTCCTAACTCACACCCAGTCCCACTCACCATCACCCCCTGTGCCCCGTGTCCTAACTCACACCCAGTCCCACTCACCCATCACCCCCTGTGCTCACTGACCCCGTGTCCTAACTCACACCCAGTCCCGCTCACCCATCACCCCCTGTGCTCACTGCCCCGTGTCCTAACTCACACCCAGTCCCACTCACCCATCACCCCCTGTGCCCCGTGTCCTAACTCACACCCAGTCCCGCTCACCCATCACCCCGTGTGCTCACTGCCCCGTGTCCTAACTCACACCCAGTCCCACTCACCCATCACCCGCTGTGCCCCGTGTCCTAACTCACACCCAGTCCCGCTCACCCATCACCCCCTGTGCTCACTGCCCCGTGTCCTAACTCACACCCAGTCCCACTCACCCATCACCCGCTGTGCTCACTGACCCGTGTCCTAACTCACACCCAGTCCCGCTCACCCATCACCCCCTGTGCTCACTGACTTACATTGGCTCCCGGTTAAGCAACGCCTCAATTTCAAAATTCTTATCCTTGTTTACAAATCCCTCCATGGCCCTCGCCCCTCCCTCTATCTGTAACCCCCTCCAGCCCAACAACCCCCCGAGATGTCTGCACTCCTCTAATTCTGCCCTTTCGAGCATCCCTGATTATAATCGCTCCACCATCGGTGGCCGTGCCTTCTGTTGCCTGGGCCCCAAGCTCTGGAACTCCCTCCCTAAACCTCTCCGCCTCTCTCGCCTCTTTCAAGACGCTCCTTAAAACCATCCTCTTTTCACCTGCCCTAATTTCCCCTTATGCGGCTTGATGTCAAATGTTTTGTCTTCTAACACTCCTCTGAAGCACCTTGGGATGTTTCACGACCTTAAAGGCGCTATATAATACAAGTTGTTGTTGTTATGTGGTGAGGGTCTCCCACTGTGCTGTCTGTGTGGTGAGGGTCTCCCACAGTACTGTCAGTCCGTGTGGTGAGGGTCTCCCACAGTGCTGTCCGTGTGGTGAGGGTCTCCCACAGTACTGTCAGTCCGTGTGGTGAGGGTCTCTCACAGTGCTGTCAGTCCGTGTGGTGAGGGTCTCCCACAGTGCTGTCAGTCCGTGTGGTGAGGGTCTCCCACAGTGCTGTCAGTCCGTGTGGTGAGGGTCTCCCACAGTGCTGTCAGTCCGTGTGGTGAGGGTCTCCCACAGTGCTGTCAGTCCGTGTGGTGAGGGTCTCTCACAGTGCTGTCAGTCCGTGTGGTGAGGGGTCTCCCACAGTGCTGTCAGTCCGTGTGGTGAGGGTCTCCCACAGTGCTGTCAGTCCGTGTGGTGAGGGTCTCCCACAGTGCTGTCAGTCCGTGTGGTGAGGGTCTCCCACAGTGCTGTCAGTCCGTGTGGTGAGGGTCTCTCACAGTGCTGTCAGTCCGTGTGGTGAGCGTCTCCCACAGTGCTGTCAGTCCGTGTGGTGAGGGTCTCCCACAGTGCTGTCAGTCCGTGTGGTGAGGGTCTCCCACAGTGCTGTCAGTCCGTGTGGTGAGGGTCTCCCACAGTGCTGTCAGTCCGTGTGGTGAGGGTCTCCCACAGTGCTGTCAGTCCGTGTGGCGAGGGGTCTCCCACAGTGCTGTCCGTGTGGTGAGGGTCTCCCACAGTGCTGTCAGTCCATGTGGTGAGGGTCTCCCACAGTGCTGTCCGTGTGGTGAGGGTCTCCCACAGTGCTGTCCGTGTGGTGAGGGTCTCCCACAGTGCTGTCAGTCCGTGTGGTGAGGGTCTCCCACAGTGCTGTCAGTCCGTGTGGTGAGGGTCTCTCACAGTGCTGTCAGTCCGTGTGGTGAGGATCTCTCACAGTGCTGTCAGTCCGTGTGGTGAGGGTCTCCCACAGTGCTGTCCGTCCGTGTGGTGAGGGTCTCCCACAGTGCTGTCAGTCCGTGTGGTGAGGGTATCCCACAGTGCTGTCAGTCCGTGTGGTGAGGGTCTCCCACAGTGCTGTCAGTCCGTGTGGTGAGGGTCTCTCACAGTGCTGTCAGTCTGTGTGGTGAGGGTCTCTCACAGTGCTGTCAGTCTGTGTGGTGAGGGTCTCCCACAGTGCTGTCAGTCCGTGTGGTGAGGGTCTCCCACAGTGCTGTCCGTGTGGTGAGGGTCTCCCACAGTGCTGTCCGTGTGGTGAGGGTCTCTCACAGTGCTGTCAGTCCGTGTGGTGAGGGGTCTCTCACAGTGCTGTCAGTCTGTGTGGTGAGGGTCACCCACAGTGCTGTCAGTCCGTGTGGTGAGGGTCTCCCACAGTGCTGTCCGCGTGGGGAGGGGTCTCCCCCAGTGCTGTCCGTGTGGTGAGGGGTCTCCCACAGTGCTGTCAGTCCGTGTGGTGAGGGTCTCCCACAGTGCTGTCAGTCCGTGTGGTGAGGGTCTCCCACAGTGCTGTCAGTCCGTTTGGTGAGGGTCTCCCACAGTGCTGTCAGTCCGTGTGGTGAGGGTCTCCCACAGTGCTGTCAGTCCGTGTGGTGAGGGTCTCTCACAGTGCTGTCAGTCCGTGTGGTGAGGGTCTCACAGTGCTGTCAGTCCGTGTGGTGAGGGTCTCACTGTGCTGTCAGTCCGTGTGGTGAGGGTCTCCCACAGTGCTGTCAGTCCGTGTGGTGAGGGTCTCCCACAGTGCTGTCAGTCCGTGTGGTGAGGGTCTCTCACAGTGCTGTCAGTCCGTGTGGTGAGGGTCTCCCACAGTGCTGTCAGTCCGTGTGGTGAGGGTCTCCCACAGTGCTGTCCGTGTGGTGAGGGTCTCTCACAGTGCTGTCAGTCCGTGTGGTGAGGGTCTCACAGTGCTGTCCGTGTGGTGAGGGTCTCCCACAGTGCTGTCAGTCCGTGTGGTGAGGGTCTCCCACAGTGCTGTCCGTGTGGTGCGGGTCTCCCACAGTGCTGTCAGTCCGTGTGGTGAGGGTCTCCCACAGTGCTGTCAGACCGTGTGGTGAGGGTCTCCCACAGTGCTGTCCGTGTGGTGAGGGTCTCTCACAGTGCTGTCAGTCCGTGTGGTGAGGGTCTCCCACAGTGCAGTCAGTCCGTGTGGTGAGGGTCTCCCACAGTGTTGTCAGTCCGTGTGGTGAGGGTCTCCCACAGTGCTGTCAGTCCGTGTGGTGAGGGTCTCCCACAGTGCTGTCAGTCCGTGTGGTGAGGGTCTCTCACAGTGCTGTCAGTCCGTGTGGTGAGGGTCTCCCACAGTGCTGTCAGTCCGTGTGGTGAGGGTCTCCCACAGTGCTGTCAGTCCGTATGGTGAGGGTCTCCCACAGTGCTGTCAGTCCGTGTGGTGAGGGTCTCCCACAGTGCTGTCAGTCCGTGTGGTGAGGGTCTCCCACAGTGCTGTCAGTCCGTGTGGTGAGGGTCTCCCACAGTGCTGTCAGTCCGTGTGGTGAGGGTCTCCCACAGTGCTGTCAGTCCGTGTGGTGTGGGGTCTCCCACAGTGCTGTCAGTCCGTGTGGTGAGGGTCTCTCACAGTGCTGTCAGTCCGTGTGGTGTGGGGTCTCCCACAGTGCTGTCAGTCCGTGTGGTGAGGGTCTCCCACAGTGCTGTCAGTCCGTGTGGTGTGGGGTCTCTCACAGTGCTGTCAGTCCGTGTGGTGAGGGTCTCCCACAGTGCTGTCAGTCCGTGTGGTGTGGGGTCTCCCACAGTGATGTCAGTTCGTGTGGTGAGGGTCTCTCACAGTGCTGTCAGTCCGTGTGGTGAGGGTCTCCCACAGTGCTGTCAGTCCGTGTGGTGAGGGTCTCTCACAGTGCTGTCAGTCCGTGTGGTGAGGGTCTCTCACAGTGCTGTCAGTCCGTGTGGTGAGGGTCTCCCACAGTGCTGTCCGTGTGGTGAGGGTCTCCCACAGTGCTGTCAGTCCGTGTGGTGAGGGTCTCCCACAGTGCTGTCAGTCCGTGTGGTGAGGGTCTCTCACAGTGCTGTCAGTCCGTGTGGTGAGGGTCTCCCACAGTGCTGTCAGTCCGTGTGGTGAGGGTCTCTCACAGTGCTGTCAGTCCGTGTGGTGAGGGTCTCTCACAGTGCTGTCAGTCCGTGTGGTGAGGGTCTCCCACAGTGCTGTCCGTGTGGTGAGGGTCTCCCACAGTGCTGTCAGTCCGTGTGGTGAGGGTCTCCTACAGTGCTGTCAGTCCGTGTGGTGAGGGTCTTTCACAGTGCTGTCCGTGTGGTGAGGGTCTCCCACAGTGCTGTCAGTCCGTGTGGTGAGGGTCTCCCACAGTGCTGTCAGTCCGTGTGGTGAGGGTCTCCCACAGTGCTGTCAGTCCGTGTGGTGAGGGTCTCCCACAGTGCTGTCAGTCCGTGTGGTGAGGGTCTCCCACAGTGCTGTCAGTCCGTGTGGTGAGGGTCTCCCACAGTGCTGTCAGTCCGTGTGGTGAGGTGTCTCCCACAGTGCCGTCAGTCCGTGTGGTGAGGGTCTCCCACAGTGCTGTCAGTCCGTGTGGTGAGGGTCTCCCACAGTGCTGTCCGTGTGGTGAGGGTCTCCCACAGTGCTGTCAGTCCGTGTGGTGAGGGTCTCCCACAGTGCTGTCAGTCCGTGTGATGAGGGTCTCCCACAGTGCTGTCCGTGTGGGGAGGGGTCTCCCACAGTGCTGTCCGTGTGGTGAGGGGTCTCCCACAGTGCTGTCCGTGTGGGGAGGGGTCTCCCACAGTGCTGTCCGTGTGGTGAGGGGTCTCCCACAGTGCTGTCAGTCCGTGTGGTGAGGGTCTCCCACAGTGCTGTCCGCGTGGGGAGGGGTCTCCCCCAGTGCTGTCCGTGTGGTGAGGGGTCTCCCACAGTGCTGTCAGTCCGTGTGGTGAGGGTCTCCCACAGTGCTGTCAGTCCGTTTGGTGAGGGTCTCCCACAGTGCTGTCAGTCCGTGTGGTGAGGGTCTCCCACAGTGCTGTCAGTCCGTGTGGTGAGGGTCTCTCACAGTGCTGTCAGTCCGTGTGGTGAGGGTCTCACAGTGCTGTCAGTCCGTGTGGTGAGGGTCTCACAGTGCTGTCAGTCCGTGTGGTGAGGGTCTCCCACAGTGCTGTCAGTCCGTGTGGTGAGGGTCTCCCACAGTGCTGTCAGTCCGTGGGGTGAGGGTCTCTCACAGTGCTGTCAGTCCGTGTGGTGAGGGTCTCCCACAGTGCTGTCAGTCCGTGTGGTGAGGGTCTCCCACAGTGCTGTCCGTGTGGTGAGGGTCTCTCACAGTGCTGTCAGTCCGTGTGGTGAGGGTCTCACAGTGCTGTCCGTGTGGTGAGGGTCTCCCACAGTGCTGTCAGTCCGTGTGGTGAGGGTCTCCCACAGTGCTGTCCGTGTGGTGCGGGTCTCCCACAGTGCTGTCAGTCCGTGTGGTGAGGGTCTCCCACAGTGCTGTCAGTCCGTGTGGTGAGGGTCTCCCACAGTGCTGTCCGTGTGGTGAGGGTCTCTCACAGTGCTGTCAGTCCGTGTGGTGAGGGTCTCCCACAGTGCAGTCAGTCCGTGTGGTGAGGGTCTCCCACAGTGTTGTCAGTCCGTGTGGTGAGGGTCTCCCACAGTGCTGTCCGTGTGGTGAGGGTCTCCCACAGTGCAGTCAGTCCGTGTGGTGAGGGTCTCTCACAGTGCTGTCAGTCCGTGTGGTGAGGGTCTCCCACAGTGCTGTCAGTCCGTGTGGTGAGGGTCTCCCACAGTGCTGTCAGTCCGTGTGGTGAGGGTCTCCCACAGTGCTGTCAGTCCGTGTGGTGAGGGTCTCCCACAGTGCTGTCAGTCCGTGTGGTGAGGGTCTCCCACAGTGCTGTCAGTCCGTGTGGTGAGGGTCTCCCACAGTGCTGTCAGTCCGTGTGGTGTGGGGTCTCCCACAGTGCTGTCAGTCCGTGTGGTGAGGGTCTCTCACAGTGCTGTCAGTCCGTGTGGTGTGGGGTCTCCCACAGTGCTGTCAGTCCGTGTGGTGAGGGTCTCCCACAGTGCTGTCAGTCCGTGTGGTGTGGGGTCTCTCACAGTGCTGTCAGTCCGTGTGGTGAGGGTCTCCCACAGTGCTGTCAGTCCGTGTGGTGTGGGGTCTCCCACAGTGATGTCAGTTCGTGTGGTGAGGGTCTCTCACAGTGCTGTCAGTCCGTGTGGTGAGGGTCTCCCACAGTGCTGTCAGTCCGTGTGGTGAGAGTCTCTCACAGTGCTGTCAGTCCGTGTGGTGAGGGTCTCTCACAGTGCTGTCAGTCCGTGTGGTGAGGGTCTCCCACAGTGCTGTCAGTCCGTGTGGTGAGGGTCTCTCACAGTGCTGTCAGTCCGTGTGGTGAGGGTCTCTCACAGTGCTGTCAGTCCGTGTGGTGAGGGTCTCCCACAGTGCTGTCCGTGTGGTGAGGGTCTCCCACAGTGCTGTCAGTCCGTGTGGTGAGGGTCTCCTACAGTGCTGTCAGTCCGTGTGGTGAGGGTCTTTCACAGTGCTGTCCGTGTGGTGAGGGTCTCCCACAGTGCTGTCAGTCCGTGTGGTGAGGGTCTCCCACAGTGCTGTCAGTCCGTGTGGTGAGGGTCTCCCACAGTGCTGTCAGTCCGTGTGGTGAGGGTCTCCCACAGTGCCGTCAGTCCGTGTGGTGAGGGTCTCCCACAGTGCTGTCAGTCCGTGTGGTGAGAGTCTCCCACAGTGCTGTCCGTGTGGTGAGGGTCTCCCACAGTGCTGTCAGTCCGTGTGGTGAGGGTCTCCCACAGTGCTGTCAGTCCGTGTGATGAGGGTCTCCCACAGTGCTGTCCGTGTGGGGAGGGGTCTCCCACAGTGCTGTCCGTGTGGTGAGGGGTCTCCCACAGTGCTGTCCGTGTGGTGAGGGGTCTCCCACAGTGCTGTCCGTGTGGTGAGGGGTCTCCCACAGTGCTGTCAGTCCGTGTGGTGAGGGTCTCCCACAGTGCTGTCCGCGTGGGGAGGGGTCTCCCCCAGTGCTGTCCGTGTGGTGAGGGGTCTCCCACAGTGCTGTCAGTCCGTGTGGTGAGGGTCTCCCACAGTGCTGTCAGTCCGTTTGGTGAGGGTCTCCCACAGTGCTGTCAGTCCGTGTGGTGAGGGTCTCCCACAGTGCTGTCAGTCCGTGTGGTGAGGGTCTCACAGTGCTGTCAGTCCGTGTGGTGAGGGTCTCCCACAGTGCTGTCAGTCCGTGTGGTGAGGGTCTCCCACAGTGCTGTCAGTCCGTGTGGTGAGGGTCTCTCACAGTGCTGTCAGTCCGTGTGGTGAGGGTCTCCCACAGTGCTGTCAGTCCGTGTGGTGAGGGTCTCCCACAGTGCTGTCCGTGTGGTGAGGGTCTCTCACAGTGCTGTCAGTCCGTGTGGTGAGGGTCTCACAGTGCTGTCCGTGTGGTGAGGGTCTCCCACAGTGCTGTCAGTCCGTGTGGTGAGGGTCTCCCACAGTGCTGTCCGTGTGGTGCGGGTCTCCCACAGTGCTGTCAGTCCGTGTGGTGAGGGTCTCCCACAGTGCTGTCAGTCCGTGTGGTGAGGGTCTCCCACAGTGCTGTCCGTGTGGTGAGGGTCTCTCACAGTGCTGTCAGTCCGTGTGGTGAGGGTCTCCCACAGTGCAGTCAGTCCGTGTGGTGAGGGTCTCCCACAGTGTTGTCAGTCCGTGTGGTGAGGGTCTCCCACAGTGCTGTCCGTGTGGTGAGGGTCTCCCACAGTGCAGTCAGTCCGTGTGGTGAGGGTCTCTCACAGTGCTGTCAGTCCGTGTGGTGAGGGTCTCCCACAGTGCTGTCAGTCCGTGTGGTGAGGGTCTCTCACAGTGCTGTCAGTCCGTGTGGTGAGGGTCTCACAGTGCTGTCAGTCCGTGTGGTGAGGGTCTCACAGTGCTGTCAGTCCATGTGGTGAGGGTCTCCCACAGTGCTGTCAGTCCGTGTGGTGAGGGTCTCCCACAGTGCTGTCAGTCCGTGTGGTGAGGGTCTCTCACAGTGCTGTCCGTGTGGTGAGGGGTCTCCCACAGTGCTGTCAGTCCGTGTGGTGAGGGTCTCCCACAGTGCTGTCAGTCCGTTTGGTGAGGGTCTCCCACAGTGCTGTCAGTCCGTGTGGTGAGGGTCTCCCACAGTGCTGTCAGTCCGTGTGGTGAGGGTCTCTCACAGTGCTGTCAGTCCGTGTGGTGAGGGTCTCACAGTGCTGTCAGTCCGTGTGGTGAGGGTCTCACAGTGCTGTCAGTCCGTGTGGTGAGGGTCTCCCACAGTGCTGTCAGTCCGTGTGGTGAGGGTCTCCCACAGTGCTGTCAGTCCGTGTGGTGAGGGTCTCTCACAGTGCTGTCAGTCCGTGTGGTGAGGGTCTCCCACAGTGCTGTCAGTCCGTGTGGTGAGGGTCTCCCACAGTGCTGTCCGTGTGGTGAGGGTCTCTCACAGTGCTGTCAGTCCGTGTGGTGAGGGTCTCACAGTGCTGTCCGTGTGGTGAGGGTCTCCCACAGTGCTGTCAGTCCGTGTGGTGAGGGTCTCCCACAGTGCTGTCCGTGTGGTGCGGGTCTCCCACAGTGCTGTCAGTCTGTGTGGTGAGGGTCTCCCACAGTGCTGTCAGTCCGTGTGGTGAGGGTCTCCCACAGTGCTGTCCGTGTGGTGAGGGTCTCTCACAGTGCTGTCAGTCCGTGTGGTGAGGGTCTCCCACAGTGCAGTCAGTCCGTGTGGTGAGGGTCTCCCACAGTGTTGTCAGTCCGTGTGGTGAGGGTCTCCCACAGTGCTGTCCGTGTGGTGAGGGTCTCCCACAGTGCAGTCAGTCCGTGTGGTGAGGGTCTCTCACAGTGCTGTCAGTCCGTGTGGTGAGGGTCTCCCACAGTGCTGTCAGTCCGTGTGGTGAGGGTCTCCCACAGTGCTGTCAGTCCGTATGGTGAGGGTCTCCCACAGTGCTGTCAGTCCGTGTGGTGAGGGTCTCCCACAGTGCTGTCAGTCCGTGTGGTGAGGGTCTCCCACAGTGCTGTCAGTCCGTGTGGTGAGGGTCTCCCACAGTGCTGTCAGTCCGTGTGGTGAGGGTCTCCCACAGTGCTGTCAGTCCGTGTGGTGAGGGTCTCTCACAGTGCTGTCAGTCCGTGTGGTGAGGGTCTCCCACAGTGCTGTCAGTCCGTGTGGTGAGGGTCTCTCACAGTGCTGTCAGTCCGTGTGGTGAGGGTCTCCCACAGTGCTGTCAGTCCGTGTGGTGAGGGTCTCTCACAGTGCTGTCAGTCCGTGTGGTGAGGGTCTCTCACAGTGCTGTCAGTCCGTGTGGTGAGGGTCTCCCACAGTGCTGTCCGTGTGGTGAGGGTCTCCCACAGTGCTGTCAGTCCGTGTGGTGAGGGTCTCCCACAGTGCTGTCAGTCCGTGTGGTGAGGGTCTCTCACAGTGCTGTCAGTCCGTGTGGTGAGGGTCTCCCACAGTGCTGTCAGTCCGTGTGGTGAGGGTCTCTCACAGTGCTGTCAGTCCGTGTGGTGAGGGTCTCTCACAGTGCTGTCAGTCCGTGTGGTGAGGGTCTCCCACAGTGCTGTCCGTGTGGTGAGGGTCTCCCACAGTGCTGTCAGTCCGTGTGGTGAGGGTCTCCTACAGTGCTGTCAGTCCGTGTGGTGAGGGTCTTTCACAGTGCTGTCCGTGTGGTGAGGGTCTCCCACAGTGCTGTCAGTCCGTGTGGTGAGGGTCTCCCACAGTGCTGTCAGTCCGTGTGGTGAGGGTCTTTCACAGTGCTGTCCGTGTGGTGAGGGTCTCCCACAGTGCTGTCAGTCCGTGTGGTGAGGGTCTCCCACAGTGCTGTCAGTCCGTGTGGTGAGGGGTCTCCCACAGTGCTGTCCGTGTGGTGAGGGTCTCCCACAGTGCTGTCAGTCCGTGTGGTGAGGGTCTCCCACAGTGCTGTCAGTCCGTGTGGTGAGGGTCTCCCACAGTGCAGTCAGTCCGTGTGGTGAGGGGTCTCCCACAGTGCTGTCCGTGTGGTGAGGGTCTCCCACAGTGCTGTCAGTCCGTGTGGTGAGGGTCTCCCACAGTGCTGTCCGTGTGGTGAGGGTCTCTCACAGTGCTGTCAGTCCGTGTGGTGAGGGTCTCCCACAGTGCAGTCAGTCCGTGTGGTGAGGGTCTCCCACAGTGTTGTCAGTCCGTGTGGTGAGGGTCTCCCACAGTGCTGTCCGTGTGGTGAGGGTCTCCCACAGTGCAGTCAGTCCGTGTGGTGAGGGTCTCTCACAGTGCTGTCAGTCCGTGTGGTGAGGGTCTCCCACAGTGCTGTCAGTCCGTGTGGTGAGGGTCTCCCACAGTGCTGTCAGTCCGTATGGTGAGGGTCTCCCACAGTGCTGTCAGTCCGTGTGGTGAGGGTCTCCCACAGTGCTGTCAGTCCGTGTGGTGAGGGTCTCCCACAGTGCTGCCAGTCCGTGTGGTGAGGGTCTCCCACAGTGCTGTCAGTCCGTGTGGTGAGGGTCTCCCACAGTGCTGTCAGTCCGTGTGGTGAGGGTCTCTCACAGTGCTGTCAGTCCGTGTGGTGAGGGTCTCCCACAGTGCTGTCAGTCCGTGTGGTGAGGGTCTCTCACAGTGCTGTCAGTCCGTGTGGTGAGGGTCTCCCACAGTGCTGTCAGTCCGTGTGGTGAGGGTCTCTCACTGTGCTGTCAGTCCGTGTGGTGAGGGTCTCTCACAGTGCTGTCAGTCCGTGTGGTGAGGGTCTCCCACATTGCTGTCCGTGTGGTGAGGGTCTCCCACAGTGCTGTCAGTCCGTGTGGTGAGGGTCTCCCACAGTGCTGTCAGTCCGTGTGGTGAGGGTCTCTCACAGTGCTGTCAGTCCGTGTGGTGAGGGTCTCCCACAGTGCTGTCAGTCCGTGTGGTGAGGGTCTCTCACAGTGCTGTCAGTCCGTGTGGTGAGGGTCTCTCACAGTGCTGTCAGTCCGTGTGGTGAGGGTCTCCCACAGTGCTGTCCGTGTGGTGAGGGTCTCCCACAGTGCTGTCAGTCCGTGTGGTGAGGGTCTCCTACAGTGCTGTCAGTCCGTGTGGTGAGGGTCTTTCACAGTGCTGTCCGTGTGGTGAGGGTCTCCCACAGTGCTGTCAGTCCGTGTGGTGAGGGTCTCCCACAGTGCTGTCAGTCCGTGTGGTGAGGGTCTTTCACAGTGCTGTCCGTGTGGTGAGGGTCTCCCACAGTGCTGTCAGTCCGTGTGGTGAGGGTCTCCCACAGTGCTGTCAGTCCGTGTGGTGAGGGGTCTCCCACAGTGCTGTCCGTGTGGTGAGGGTCTCCCACAGTGCTGTCAGTCCGTGTGGTGAGGGTCTCCCACAGTGCTGTCAGTCCGTGTGGTGAGGGTCTCCCACAGTGCAGTCAGTCCGTGTGGTGAGGGGTCTCCCACAGTGCTGTCCGTGTGGTGAGGGTCTCCCACAGTGCTGTCAGTCCGTGTGGTGAGGGTCTCCCACAGTGCTGTCAGTCCGTGTGGTGAGGGTCTCACAGTGCTGTCCGTGTGGTGAGGGTCTCCCACAGTGCTGTCAGTCCGTGTGGTGAGGGTCTCTCACAGTGCTGTCAGTCCGTGTGGTGAGGGTCTCACAGTGCTGTCCGTGTGGTGAGGGTCTCCCACAGTGCTGTCAGTCTGTGTGGTGAGGGTCTCCCACAGTGCTGTCAGTCCGTGTGGTGAGGGTCTCCCACAGTGCTGTCAGTCCGTGTGGTGAGGGTCTCCCACAGTGCTGTCAGTCCGTGTGGTGAGGGTCTCCCACAGTGCTGTCAGTCCGTGTGGTGAGGGTCTCCCACAGTGCTGTCAGTCCGTGTGGTGAGGGTCTCCCACAGTGCTGTTAGGGAGGGAGTTCCAGGATTGTGACCCAGTGACGATGAAGGAACGGCCGATATATTTCCCAGTCAGGATGGTGTGTGACTGGGAGGGGAACGTGGAGGTGGTGGTGTTCCCATGCACCTGCTGCCCTTGACCTTCTAGGGGGTAGAGGTCGCGGGTTTGGGAGGTGCTGCCGAAGAAGCCTTGGCGAGTTGCTGCAGTGCATCTTGTAGATGGTGCACACTGCAGCCAGGGGGCGCCGGTGGTGGAGGGAGTGTTGGAGGTAGTGGAGGGAGTGAGTGTTGGAGGTGGTGGAGGGAGTGAGTGTTGGAGGTGGTGGAGGGAGTGAGTGTTGAAGGTGGTGGAGGGAGTGAGTGTTGGAGGTGGTGGAGGGAGTGAGTGTTGGAGGTGGTGGAGGGAGTGAGTGTTGGAGGTGGTGGAGGGAGTGAGTGTTGGAGGTGGTGGAGGGAGTGAGTGTTGGAGGTGGTGGAGGGAGTGAGTGTTGGAGGTGGTGGAGGGAGTGAGTGTTGGAGGTGGTGGAGGGAGTGAGTGTTGGAGGTGGTGGATGGGGAGCTGGTCAAGCGGCTGCTTTGTCCTGGATGGTGTCGAGCTTCTCGAGTGTTGTTGGAACTGCACCATCCAGGCAAGTGGGGAGTATTCCATCACACTCCTGACTTGTGCCTTGTAGATGATGGAAAGGCTTTGGGGAGTCACTCGCCACAGAATACCCAGCCTCTGACCTGCTCTTGTAGTCACAGTATTTATGTGGCTGGTCCAGTTAAGTTTCTGATTGGGGGTAATATACTATCATGGATTGAGGATTGGTTAACGGACAGAAAACAGAGAGTAGGAATAAACGGGTCATTTCCAGGTTGGCAGACTGTAACTAGTGGGGTACCGCAAGGATCAGTGCTGGGGCCCCAGCTATTCACAATCTATATCAATGATTTGGATGAGGGGACTGAGTGTAATATATCCAAGTTTACTGATGATACAAAGCTCGGTGGGAATGTAAGTTGTGAGGAGGATGCAAAGAGGCTCCAAGGGGATATAGACAGGCTCAGTGAGTGGGCAAGAACATGGCAAATGGAACATAATGTGGAGAAATGTGACGTTATCCACTTTGGTCGGAAAAATAGAAAAGCAGAGTATTTTTAAATGGTGAGAGATTGGGAAATGTTGGTGTTCAGAGGGACCTGGGTTCCTTGTACACCAATCACTGAAAGTTAACCTGCAGGTACAGCAAGTGATTAAAGCAAATGGGATGTTGGTCTTTATTACAGGAAGGTTTGTGTATAAGAGTAAAGGTGTCTTACTGCAATTATATCGGGCCCTGGTGAGACCACACCCGGAGTATTGTGTACAGTGTCGGTCTCCTTACCTAAGGAAGGATATACTTGCCATAGAGGGAGTGCAGCGAAGGTTCACCAGACTGATTCCTGGGATGGGAGGATTGTCCTTTGAGGAGAGATTGAGCAGACTGGGCCGATATTCTCTAGAGTTTCGAAGAATGAGAGGTGATCCATTGAAACATACAAACTTCTTACAGGGCTTGACAGGGTAGAGGCAGGGAGGATGTTCCCCCCGGGCTGGGGAGTCTAGAACCAGGGGTCACAGTCTCAGGATAAGGGCTCGGCCATTTAGGACTGAGATCGATAGATTTTTGGGTGTCAGGGAATGAGCTGCAATATGGGGGCAGGCTGCATAAGTGTGTGGGATTGCGTAGTAATGCAGAGGGTGTACAGACACAAACGTATGTTTCCACACACACGTAATAAACACGTGTACAATCTCACATCCAAAATATGCTTTTAAAAACTAAAGGGGAATGTTAGCACATCCAGATCGAAGGGGCGTTTTAAACAACAGCACGTGTACACACTCACACACACACCACGTGTACACACTCACACACACACCACGTGTACACACACACACACACATCACGTTTACGCACTCGCACACACAGCAGCATGTTTGCACACTCGCAAACAGCAAGTTTACACACCTGCACACAACAGCACAAGTTTACACACTCACACACAACAGCACACATTTACACACTCGCACACAACAACACATGTTTACACTCTCACGCATAACAGTGTATGTTTGCACACTCACACACAACAGCGCACGTTTACACACTCGCACACAGCAGCGCACGTTTACACACTCACACAATAGCGTACGTTTACACACTCGCACACAACAGCATACATTTACACTCTCACACACTCCAGCACATATTTACACACTCACAAACAGTGCACGTTTACACGTTCACAAACAGCACACGTTTACACACTCACACACACACCAGTACACACTTACACACTCGCACACAACAGCAGACGTTTACACACTCGCAAACAGTACGTTTACACACACACACAACGGCACATGTTTACACACTCGCACACAACAGCACCCGGTTACACATTCGCACACAACAGCACGCGTTTACACACTCGCAAACAGTACGTTTACACACTCACACACAACGGCACATGCTTACACACTCACAAACAGCATACATTTACACACTCATACACATGTTTACACACACACGCACAACAGCACACGTTTACACATACACAGACACACACACACACAACTTACACACTCACAGAATACGCTTACACACTCAGTGTTACACACCGGCGTCAGTTTCAGGTCCTGGATCACATCGTCCATGAAGTGAAACTCCGAGAGCCCTTTCTCCACCATCTCCCTCCGCACCTCCAGAATCCGGCCCATCACCCCTTCCAGGAGCATCTGGACCACGTGCCACTTCTGGGGGTGAGCCATTTGGTCCTGGATCATCTCCAGCTTGCGGAAGATGCGGATATATTTGATGAAGAGGTTGTTCTGGTATCGGGAGAAGGCCATGTGATCCTTGTTGATGTCCAGAGATGTGCCAGCCGTCTCTAACTCGAGCAGGTCACTCAAGCTGTTCTGGGCCCTCATCCACAGATGATTGTAGGTGCTGGGAAAAGGAGGGACATCAGCGTTAGAATCCTGACCCGACACGACAAACCGCCAATTCCTGCTACCGAGGGAGAAGAGTCCATGGAACATGGAGACAGACCCTGAACTGATCCCGTAAGTAACATTCCAACAGTCCGAGGGATACAGATCCCAAGAGATACCACCGAGATCGATCCCCAGGCACTTTCCCCTGGAGATCCACCTCCGTGTTGGGACCCGGGGCCGTCCCGTGCAGGGACCCCAGGCTGCCTCCGTACCGGGACCCTCGGCTGACTCCACGCCAGAAGTCACGGCTGTCTCCGCGCTGGGACCCAGGGCTGCCTCTGCGCTGGGACCCAGGGCCGCCTCCGCGCCAGGACCCCAGGCCGTCTCTGCGCTGTGACCCTGGGCCGTCTCTGCGCTGAGACAACAGGACCCTTACCCAAGGACACACCAGCCAAGGATTGATAGTTTTGTTTGGGACGGGTATTAAGAAATAGGGTTGCAACGTGGGAAAATGGTCATCAGCCATGACCCAATGAAATGACGTAACAAGGTTGATGGGCCGAATGGCTTCCTGCTCCGAAGATCCCATTGTGATCATTCACAAAAAGAACCTAAACTCAGGGACCCAACACCCGGGGAAGCTGTCACCTATGGACCATCCAGCAATGAAACATCACTGAACAGACGCTCCAGGACCGTAGAAACATAGAAACATAGAAAATAGGTGCAGGAGTAGGCCATTCGGCCCTTCGAGCCTGCACCGCCATTCAATGAGTTCATGGCTGAACATGCAACTTCAGTACCCCATTCCTGCTTTCTCGCCATACCCCTTGATCCCCCTAGTAGTAAGGACTACATCTAACTCCTTTTTGAATATATTTAGTGAATTGGCCTCAACTACTTTCTGTGGTAGAGAATTCCACAGGTTCACCACTCTCTGGGTGAAGAAGTTTCTCCTCATCTCGGTCCTAAATGGCTTACCCCTTATCCTTAGACTGTGACCCCTGGTTCTGGACTTCCCCAATATTGGGAACATTCTTCCTGCATCTAACCTGTCGAAACCCATCAGAATTTTAAACGTTTCTGTGAGATCCCCTCTCATTCTTCTGAACTCCAGTGAATACAAGCCCAGTTGATCCAGTCTTTCTTGATATGTCAGTCCCGCCATCCTGGGGATCAGTCTGGTGAATCTTCGCTGCACTCCCTCAATAGCAAGAATGTCCTTCCTCAAGTTAGGAGACCAAAACTGTACACAATATTCCAGGTGTGGCCTCACCAAGGCCCTGTACAACTGTAGTAACACCTCCCTGCCCCTGTACTCAAATCCCCTCGCTATGAAGACCAACATGTCATTTGCTTTCTTAACCGCCTGCTGTACCTGCATGCCAACCTTCAATGAATGATGTACCATGACACCCAGGTCTCGTTGCACCTTCCCTTTTCCTAATCTGTCACCATTCAGATAATATTCTGTCTCTCTGTTTTTACCACCAAAGTGGATAACCTCACATTTATCCACATTATACTTCATCTGCCATGCATTTGCCCACTCACCTAACCTATCCAAGTTACTCTGCAGCCTCATAGCATCCTCCTCGCAGCTCACACTGCCACCCAACTTAGTGTCATCCGCAAATTTGGAGATACTACATTTAATCCCCTCGTCTAAATCATTAATGTACAGTGTAAACAGCTGGGGCCCCAGCACAGAACCTTGCGGTACCCCACTAGTCACTGCCTGCCATTCTGAAAAGTACCCATTTACTCCTACTCTTTGCTTCCTGTCTGACAACCAGTTCTCAATCCACGTCAGCACACTACCCCCAATCCCATGTGCTTTAACTTTGCGCACTAATCTCTTGTGTGGGACCTTGTCGAAAGCCTTCTGAAAGTCCAAATACACCATATCAACTGGTTCTCCCTTGTCCACTCCAATGGAAACATCCTTAAAAAATTCCAGAAGATTTGTCAAGCATGATTTCCCTTTCACAAATCCATGCTGACTTGGACCTATCATGTCACCTCTTTCCAAATGCGCTGCTATGACATCCTTAATAATTGATTCCATCATTTTACCCACTACTGAGGTCAGGCTGACCGGTCTATAATTCCCTGTTTTCTCTCTCCCTCCTTTTTTAAAAAATGGGGTTACATTGGCTACCATCCACTCGATAGGAACTGATCCAGAGTCAATGGAATGTTGGAAAATGACTGTCAATGCATCCGCTATTTCCAAGGCCACCTCCTTAAGTACTCCGGGATGCAGTCCATCAGGCCCTGGGGATTTATCAGCCTTCAATCCCATCAATTTCCCCAACACAATTTCCCGACTAATAAGGATTTCCCTCAGTTCCTCCTTCTCACTAGACCCTCTGACCCCTTTTATATCCGGAAGGTTGTTTGTATCCTCCTTAGTGAATACCGAACCAAAGTACTTGTTCAATTGGTCTGCCATTTCTTTGTTCCCTGTTATACCTTCCCCTGACTCTGACTGCAGGGGACCTATGTTTGCCTTTACGAACCTTTTTCTATTTACATATCTATAGAAACTTTTGCAGTCCATCTTAATGTTCCCTGCAAGCTTCCTCTCGTACTCCATTTTCCCTGCCCTAATCAAACCCTTTGTCCTCCTCTGCTGAGTTCTAAATTTCTCCCCATCCCCGGGTTCACTGCTATTTCTGGCCAATTTGTATGCCACTTCCTTGGCTTTTATACTATCCCTGATTTCCCTTGATAGCCACGGTTGAGCCACCTTCCCTTTTTTATTTTTACGCCAGACAGGAATGTACAATTGTTGTTATTCATCCATGCGGTCTCTAAATGTCTGCCATTGCCCATCCACAGTCAACCCCTTAAGTATCAGTTGTGTCCAGACCTCCAAACAGTAGTAGTGATGTTGGGGAGGGCATCAAACATGAAATTAGGGGTGCATGCAATAAAGGTGCAGCAGTTATAATGGGTGACTTTAATATGCATATAGATTGGGCTAACCAAACTGGAAGCAATACGGTGGAGGAGGATTTCCTGGAGTGCATAAGGGATGGTTTTCTAGACCAATATGTCGAGGAACCAACGAGTGGGGAGGCCATCTTAGACTGGGTGTTGTGTAATGAGAGAGGATTAATTAGCAATCTCGTTGTGCGAGGCCCCTTGGGGAAGAGTGACCATCTATCCAAGCCAATTCATGCCTCATACCTTCAAAGTTACCCTTCTTTAAGTTCTGGACCATGGTCTCTGAATTAACTGTTTCATTCTCCATCCTAATGTAGAATTCCACCATATTATAGTCACTCTTCCCCAAGGGGCCTCGCACAATGAGGTTGCTAATTAATCCTCTCCCATTACACAACACCCAGTCTAAGATGGCCTCCCCACTCGTTGGTTCCTCGACATATTGTTTCAGAAAACCATCCCTTATGCACTCCAGGAAATCCTCCTCCACCGTATTGCTTCCAGTTTGGTTAGCCCAATCTATATGCCTATTAAAGTCACCCATGATAACTGCTGCACCTTTATTGCATGCACCCCTAATTTCCTGTTTGATGCCCTCCCCAACATCACTACTGCTGTTTGGAGGTCTGTACACAATTCCCACTAATGTTTTTTGCCCTTTAGTGTTCTGCAGCTCTACCCATATAGATTCCACATCATCCAAGCTAATGTCCTTCCTAACTACTGCATTAATCTCCTCTTTAACCAGCAATGCTACCCCACCTCCTTTTCCTTTTATTCTATACTTCCTGAATGTTGAATACCCATGGATGTTGAGTTCCCAGCCCTGATCATCCTGGAGCCACGTCTCTGTAATTCCAATCACATCATATCTGTTAACATCTATTTGCACAGTTAGTTCATCCACCTTATTACGGATACTCCTTGCATTAAGACACAAAGCCTTCAGGCTTGTTTTTTTTAACATCCTTTGTCCTTTTAGAATTATGATGTAGTGTGGCCCTTTTTGTTTCTTGCCTTTGTTTACTCGGCCTTCCACTATTGCTTTTTACCTTTCTACCATCTGTTTCTGACTCCATATTACATATAAACATAGAAACATAGAAAATAGGTGCAGGAGTAGGCCATTCGGCCCTTCGAGCCTGTACCGCCATTCAATGAGTTCATGGCTGAACATGCAATTTCAGTACCCCCTTCCTGCTTTCTCGCCATACCCCTTGATCCCCCGAGTAGTAAGGACTTCATCTAACTCCTTTTTGAATATATTTAGTGAATTGGCCTCAACAACTTTCTGTGGTAGAGAATTCCACAGGTTCACCACTCTCTGGGTGAAGAAGTTTCTGCTCATCTCGGTCCTAAATAGCTTACCCCTTATCCTTAGACTGTGACCCCTGGTTCTGGACTTCCCCAACATTGGGAACATTCTTCCTGCATCTAACCTGTCTGAACCCATCAGAATTTTAAACGTTTCTATGAGGTCCCCTCTCATTCTTCTGAACTCCAGTGAATACAAGCCCAGTTGATCCAGTCTTTCTTGATAGGTCAGTCCCACCATCCCGGGAATCAGTCTGGTGAACCTTCACTGCACTCCCTCAATAGCAAGAATGTCCTTCCTCAAGTTAGGAGACCAAAACTGCACACAATACTCCAGGTGTGGCCTCACCAAGGCCCTGTACAACTGTAGCAACACCCCCCTGCCCCTGCACTCAAATCCCCTCGCTACGAAGGCCAACATGCCATTTGCTTTCTTCACCGCCTGCTGTACCTGCATGCCAACCTTCAATGACTGATGTACCATGACACCCAGGTCTCGTTGCACCTCCCCTTTTCCTAATCTGTCACCATTCAGATAATAGTCTGTCTCTCTGTTTTTACCACCAAAGTGGATAACCTCACATTTATCCACATTATACTTCATCTGCCATGCATTTGCCCATTCACCTAACCTATCCAAGTCACTCTTCAGCCTCATAGCATCCTTCCAGATAGCAGCTTCCTGACATCACCCATGGACGGCCGAGCTCTAATGTTAAGGTTATTCCCCCTTGTACTGGACTCCCCACACCAGAGGAAGTAGTTTCTCTCTCTGTTTATCCCATCAACTTCTTTAATCATCTTAACCACCTCAATTAGACCATCCGTTAATCTCCAAAACTCGAGAGAATACAAGCCTAGTCTGTGTGACCTGTCCTCATAATTTAACCCTTTTTGCCCCATTATCATTCTGGTCAATCTGCACTGCTCTTCTTCCAAGGCCAATATCACTCTCAGCTCTCTCTTTAATCAAGTGATTCCTTGTGCCGGCCCCTTTCGGAACCTGTGTTGGAATTATCCACAGCGTTGTGTCATGATACTGGACAGAACTTAACTACAAACATATATATCCCGCTCTTCCCTAAATCCTGTCCAAAGCAAAAACAGTTTAAAGACCCTTACTTCGCCCTGTCTCGCTGCATAGGTTCCCATCCCCCTGCCATATTAGTTTAAACACTCCCGAACTGCATTAGCAAATGTTACATACATAAGAACATAAGAACATAAGAATTAGGAACAGGAGTAGGCCATCTAGCCCCTCGAGCCTGCTCCGCCCTTCAACAAGATCATGGCTGATCTGGCTGTGGACTCAGCTCCACTTACCCGCCCGCTCCCCATAACCCTTAATTCCCTTATTGGTTAAAAATCTATCTATCTGTGACTTGAATACATTCAATGAGCTAGCCTCAACTGCTTCCTTGGGCAGAGAATTCCACAGATTCACAACCCTCTGGGAGAAGAAATTCCTTCTCAACTCGGTTTTAAATTGGCTCCCTCGAATTTTGAGGCTGTGCCCCCTAGTTCTAGCATCCCCTACCAGTGGAAACAATCTATCTTGTCTATCCCTTTCATGATTTTAAATGTTTCGATAAGATCACCTCTCATCCTTCTGAACTCCAACGAGTAAAGACGCAGTCTACTCAATCTATAATCATATGGTAACCCCCTCATCTCCGGAATCAGCTTAGTGAATCGTCTCTGTACCCGATCCAAAGCCAGTATATCCTTCCTTAAGTAAGGTGACCAAAACTGCACGCAGTACTCCAGATGCTGCCTCACCAATACCCAATACAGTTGCAGCAGGACCTCCCTGCTTTTGTACTCCATCCCTCTCGCAATGAAGGCCAACATTCCATTCGCCTTCCTGATTACCTGCTGCACCTGCAAACTAACTTTTTGGGATTCATGCACAAGGACCCCCAGGTCCCTCTGCATCTCAGCATGTTCGCTTAACCTATCCAAATCTCTTTGCAGCCTCTCTGTGTCTTCTACACAACCCGCTTTCCCACTAATCTTTGTGTCATCTGCAAATTTTGTTACACTACACTCTGTCCCCTCTTCCAGGTCATCTATGTATATTGTAAACAGTTGTGGTCCCAGCACCGATCCCTGTGGCACACCACTAACCACCGATTTCCAACCCGAAAAGGACCCATTTATCCCAACTCTCTGCTTGTTGTTAGCCAGCCAATTCTCTATCCATGCTAATACATTTCCTCTTACTCCGCATACCTCTATCTTCTGCAGTAACCTTTTGCGTGGCACCTTATCGAACGCCTTTTGGAAATCTAAATACACCACATCCATCGGTATACCTCTATCCACCATGCTCGTTATATCCTCAAAGAATTCCAGTAAATTAGTTAAACATGATTTCCCCTTCATGAATCCATGCTGCGTCTGCTTGATTGCACTATTCCTATCTACATGTCCCGCTATTTCTTCCTTAATGATAGTTTCAAGCATTTTCCCCACTACAGATGTTAAACTAACCGGCCTGTAGTTACCTGCCTTTTGTCTGCCCCCTTTTTTAAACAGAGGCTTTACATTAGCTGTTTTCCAATCCGCTGGTACCTCCCCAGAGTCCAGAGAATTTTGGTAGATTATAACGAATGCATCTGCTATAACTTCCGCCATCTCTTTTAATACCCTGGGATGCATTTCATCAGGACGAGGGGACTTGTCTACCTTGAGTCCCATTAGCCTGTCCAGCACTACCCCCCTAGTGATAGTGATTGTCTCGAGGTCCTCCCTTCCCACATTCCCGTGACCAACAATTTTTGGCATGGTTCTTGTGTCTTCCACTGTGAAGACCGAAGCAAAATAATTGTTTCAGTTCTCAGCCATTTCCACATTTCCCATTATTAAATCCCCCTTCTCATCTTCTAAGGGACCAACATTTACTTTAGTCACTCTTTTCCGTTTTATATATCTGTAAAAGCTTTTACTATCTGTTTTTATGTTTTGCGCAAGTTTACCTTCAAAATCTATCTTTCCTTTCTTTATTGCTTTTTTAGTCATTCTTTGCAATTGTTTAAAATTTTCCCAATTATCTTTTTTCCCACTAACCTTGGCCACCTTATACGCATTGGTCTTTGATTTGATACTCTCCTTTATTTTCTTGGTTATCCACAGCTGGTTATCCCTTCTCTTCCTGCCCTTCTTTTTCATTGGAATATATTTTTGTTGCGCACTATGAAAGAGCTCCTTCAAAGTCCTCCACTGTTCCTCAATTGTGCCACCGTTTAGTCCTTGTTTCCAGTCTACTTTAGCCAACTCTGCCCTCATCCCACTGTAGTCCCCTTTGTTTTAGCATAGTACGCTCGTTTGAGACACTACTTCCTCACCCTCAATCTGTATTACAAATTCAACCATACTGTGATCACTCATTCCGAGAGGATCTTTTACTAGGAGATCGTTTATTTTTCCTGTCTCATTACACTGGACCAGATCTAAGATAGCTTGCTCCCTTGTAGGTTCTGTTACATACTGTTCTAAGAAACAATCCCGTATGCATTCTATGAATTCCTCCTCCAGGCTACCCTGTGCGATTTGATTTGACCAATCGATATTTAGGTTAAAATCCCCCATGATTACTGCCGTTCCTTTTTCACATGCCTTCATTATTCCCTTGATTATTGCCCGCCCCACCGTGAAGTTATTATTTGGGGGCCTATAAACTACGCCCACCAGTGACTTTTTCCCCTTACTATCTCTAATCTCCACCCACAATGATTCAACATTTTGTGCATTAGAGCCAATATCATCTCTCACAACTGCCCTGATATCATCCTTTATTAACAGAGCTACCCCACCTCCTTTCCCTTATTGTCTCTCTTTCCGAATCGTCAGATACCCCTGAATGTTTAATTCCCAGTCTTGGCCACCCTGCAACCATGTTTCTGTAATGGCCACAAAATCATACCCATTTGTAATGATTTGTGCCGTTACCCCTAGGACATCAGTTCCAGTCCTGCCCAAGTGCAGACCGTCCCTTTTGTACAGGTCCCACTTCCCCCAGAACTGGTTCCAATGTCCTAGGAATTTGAATCCCTCCCTCTTGCACCACTGCTCAAGCCACGTATTTATCCTGCTCCCTCTACTCTGATTAGCACCAGAAACCCAACAACACACTGTCCAGAGAGAGACCCTCATCGCCCAAAAAATAACATCCTCAGACCGAGTCTTAAAATAGCCAAGGAGTAGAGCACGGGTTAGATACAGAGTAAAGCTCCCTCTACACTATCCAATCAAACACTCCCAGGGTAGGTACAGCACGGGTTAGATACAGAGTAAAGCTCCCTCTACACTGTCCCATCAAACACTCCCAGGGCAGGTACAGCACGGGTTAGATACAGAGTAAAGCTCCCTCTACACTATCCCATAAAACACTCCCAGGGCAGGTACAGCATGAGTTAGATACAGAGTAAAGCTCCCTCTACACTGTCCCATCAAACACTCCCAGGGCAGGTACAGGGGGTTAGATACAGAGTAAAGCTCCCTCTGCACTGTCCCATCAAACACTCCCAGGGCAGGTACAGGGGGGTTAGATACAGAGTAAAGCTCCCTCTACACTGTCCCATCAAACACTCCCAGGGCAGGTACAGGGGGTTAGATACAGAGTAAAGCTCCCTCTACACTGTCCCATCAAACACTCCCAGGGCAGGTACAGCATGGGGTTAGAGACAGAGTAAAGCTCCCTCTACACTGTCCCATCAAACACTCCCAGGGCAGGTACAGGGGGTTAGATACAGAGTAAAGCTCCATCGACACTGTCCCATCAAACACTCCCAGGGCAGGTACAGCATGGGGTTAGATACAGAGTAAAGCTCCCTCTACACTGTCCCATCAAACACTCCCAGGGCAGGTACAGCACGGGTTAGATACAGAGTAAAGCTCCCTCTACACTGTCCCATCAAACACTCCCAGGGTAGGTACAGCATGGGGTTAGAGACAGAGTAAAGCTCCCTCTACACTCTCACCTGACACAGTCTTATAGACAGTTTCTTCATCATCATCGGCAGTCCCTCGTATCGAGGATGACTTGCTTCCACGCCGAAAAGGGATGAGTTCACAGGTGTTTCAATGAAGGACCTAATATTGTTGAGGTGGATGATTCATCAGGGGAGGGCAGCAGCAGCCAAGTTCATGGCACCGTGGCTGGCTCTGCTACACAGGAGGGCAGGAAAAAGAGTGGGAGAGTTATAGTGATAGAGGATTCGATTGCAAGGGGAATATATAGGCATTTCTGCGGCCGCAACCGAGACTCCAGGATGGTATGTTGCCTCCCTGGTGCAAGGGTCAAGGATGTCTCGGAGCAGGTGCAGGACATTCTAAAAAGGGAGGGAGAACAGCCAGTTGTCGTGGTGCATATAGGTACCAACGATATAGGTAAAAAACGAGATGAGGTCCTACGAGACAAATTTAGGGAGCTAGGAGCTAAATTAAAAAGTCGGAACTCAAAGGTAGTAATCTCAGGATTGCTACCAGTGCCACGTTTAGTCAGAGTAGGAATCGCAGGATAGCTCAGATGAATACGTGGCTTGAGGAGTGGTGCAGCAGGGAGGGATTCAAATTCTGGGGGAGGTGGGACCAGAACAAACTGGACGGTCTGCACCTGGGCAGGACCGGAACCAATGTCCTAGGGGGAGTGTTTGCTAGTGCAGTTCGGGAAGAGTTAAACTAATATGGCAGGGGGATGGGAACCGATGCAGGGAGACAGAGGGAAGTAGAATGGGGGCAGAAGCAAAAGATAGAAAGAAGAAAAGTAAAAGTGGAGGGCAGAGAAACCCAAGGCAAAAAGCAAAAAGTCCACCTTGCAGCAAAATTCTAAAGAGGCAAAGTGTGTTAGAAAGACAAGCCTGCAGGCTCTGTGCCTCAATGCGAGGAGTATTCGGAAGAAGGTGGACAAATTAACTGCGCAGATAGCAGTTAACGGATATGATGTAATTGGCATCACGGAGACATGGCTCCAGGGTGACCAAGGCTGGGAACTCAACATCCAGGGGTATTCAACATTTAGGAAGGATAGACAGAAAGGAAAAGGAGGTGGGGTGGCGTTGCTGGTTTAAGAGGAAATTAATGCAATCGTAAGGACATTAGCTTGGATGATGTGGAATCAGTATGGGTGGAGCTACGGAATACCAAGGGGTAGAAAACGCTAGTGGGAATTGTGTACAGATCACCAAACAGTAGTAGTGAGGTTGGGGACTGCATCAAACAAGAAATTAGGGATGCATGCAATAAAGGTACAGCAGTTATCATGGGTAACTTTAATCAATATATTGATTGGGCTAACCAAACTGGTAGCAATACGGTGGAGGAGGATTTCCTGGAGTGTATTAGGGATGGATTTCGAGACCAATATCTCGAGGAACCAACTAGGGAGCTGGCCATCCTAAACTGGGTGATGTGTAATGAGAAAGGACCAATTAACAATCTTGTTGTGCGAGGCCCCTTGGGGAAGAGTGACCATAACATGGTAGAATTTTTTATGAAAATGGAGAGTGACACAGTTAATTCAGAAACTAGGGTCCTGAACTTAAGGAAAGGGAACTTCGATGGTTTGAGGTGTGAATTGGCTAGAATAGACTGGCAAATGATACTTAAAGGGTGGATAGGCAATGGTTAACATTTATACATCACATGGCTGAACTTCAGCAATTGTACATCCCTGTCTGGGTTAAAAATAAAACTGGGAAGGTGGCTCAACCGTGGCTAACAAGGGAAATTAAGAATAGTGTTAAATCCAAGGAAGAGGCATATAAATTGGCCAGAAGAAGCAGCAAACCTGAGGACTGGGAGAACTTTAGAACTCAGCAGAGGAGGACAAAGGGTTTAATTAGGAGAGGGAAAATAGAGTACGAGAGGAAGCTTGCCGGGAACATAAAAACTGACTGCAAAAGTTTCTATAGATATGTGAAGAGAAAAAGATTAGTGAAGACAAATGTAGTTCCCTTGCAGTCAGACTCAGGTGAATTTATAATGGAGAACAAAGAAATGGCAGACCAATTGAACAAATACTTTGGTTCTGTCTTCATGAGGGAAGGCACAAATAACCTTCCGGAAATACTAGGGGACCGAGGGTCTAGTGAGAAGGAGGAACTGAAGGATATCCTTATTAGGCGGGAAACTGTGTTAGGGAAATTGATGTGATTGAAGGCCGATAAATCCCCGGGGCCTGATAGTCTGCATCCCAGAGTACTTAAGGAAGTGGCCATAGAAATAGTGGATGCATTGGTGATCAACTTCCAACAGTTTATAGACTCTGGATCAGTTCCTGTGGACTGGAGGGTAGCTAATGTAACACCACTTTTTAAAAAGGGAGGGAGAGAGAAAGCGGGTAATTATTGACCGGTTAGCCTGACATCAGTAGTGGGGAAAATGTTGGAATCAATTATTAAGGATGAAATAGCAGTGCATTTGGAAAGCAGTGACAGGATCGGTCCAAGTCAGCATAGATTTATGAAAGGGAAATCATGCTTGACAAATCTTCTGGAGTTTTTTGAGGATGCAACTAGTAGAATGGACAAGGGAGAACCAGTGGATGTGGTGTATTTGGACTTTCAAACGGCTTTTGACAAGGTCCCACACAAGAGATTGGTGTGCAAAATCAAAGCACATGGTATTGGGGGTAATATACTGACGTGGATAGAGAACTGGTTGGCAGACAGGAAGCAGAGAGTCGGGATAAACGGGTCCTTTTCAGAATGGCAGGCAGTGACTAGTGGGGTGCCGCAGGGCTCAGTGCTGGGACCCCAGCTCTTTACAATATACATTAATGATTTAGATGAAGGAATTGAGTGTAATATCTCCAAGTTTGCAGATGACACTAAACTGGGTGGCGGTGTGAGCTGTGAGGGGGACGCTAAGAGGCTGCAGGGTGACTTGGATAGGTTCGGTGAGTGGGCAAATGCATGGCAGATGCAGTATAATGTGGATAAATGTGAGGTTATCCACTTTGCGGGCAAAAACGCGAAGACAGAATATTATCTTAATGGCAGCAGATTAGGAAAAGGGGAGGTGCAATGAGACCTGGGTGTCATGGTACATCAGTCATTGAAAGTTGGCATGCAGGTACAGCAGGAGGTGAAGAAGGCAAATGGTATGTTGGTCTTCATAGCGAGAGGATTTGAGTATAGGAGCAGGGAGGTCTTACTGCAGTTGTACAGGGCCTTAGTGAGGCCTCACCTGGAATATTGTGTTCAGTTTTGGTCTCCTAATCTGAGGAAGGATGTTCTTGCTATTGAGGGAGTGCAGCGGAGGTTCACCAGACTGATTCCCGGGATGGCTGGACTGACATATGAGGAGAGACTGGATCAACTGGGCCTTTATACACTGGAGTTTAGAAGGATGAGAGGAACTGAGGGAAATCTTTATTAGTCGGGAAATTATGTTGGGGAAATTGATGGGATTGAAGGCCGATATATCTCCAGGGCCTGATGGTCTGCATCCCAGAGTACTTAAGGAGGTGGCCTTGGAAATAGTGGATGCATTGACAGTCATTTTCCAACATTCCATTGACTCTGGATCAGTTCCTATCGAGTGGAGGGAAGCCAATGTAACCCCACTTTTTAAAAAAGGAGGGAGAGAGAAAACAGGGAATTATAGACCGGTCAGCCTGACCTCAGTAGTGGGTAAAATGATAGAATCAATTAGTAAGGATGTCATAGCAGTGCATTTGGAAAATGGTGACATGATAGGTCCAAGTCAGCATGGATTTGTGAAAGGGAAATCATGCTTGACAAATCTTCTGGAATTTTTTGAGGATGTTTCCAGTAAAATGGACAAGGGAGAACCAGTTGATGTGGTATATTTGGACTTTCAGAAGGCTTTCGACAAGGTCCCACACAAGAGATTAATGTGCAAAGTTAAAGCACATGGGATTGGGGGTAGTGTGCTGACATGGATTGAGAACTGGTTGTCAGACAGGAAGCAAAGAGTAGGAGTAAATGGGTACTTTTCAGAATGGCAGGCAGTGACTAGTGGGGTACCGCAAGGTTCTGTGCTGAGGCCCCAGCTGTTTACATTGTACATTAATGATTTAGACGAGGGGATTAAATGTCGTATCTCCAAATTTGAGGATGACACTAAGTTGGGTGGCAGTGTGAGCTGCGAGGAGGATGCTATGAGGCTGCAGAGTGACTTGGATAGCTTAGGTGAGTGGGCAAATGCATGGCAGATGAAGTATAATGTGGATAAATGTGAGGTTATCTACTTTGGTGGTAAAAACAGAGAGACAGACTATTATCTGAATGGTGACAGATTAGGAAAAGGGGAGGTGCAACGAGACCTGGGTGTCATGGTACATCAGTCATTGAAGGTTGGCATGCAGGTACAGCAGGCGGTTAAGAAAGCAAATGGCATGTTGGCCTTCATAGCGAGGGGATTTGAGTACAGGGGCAGGGAGGTGTTGCTACAGTTGTACAGGGCCTTGGTGAGGCCACACCTGGAGTATTGTGTACAGTTTTGGTCTCCTAACTTGAGGAAGGACATTCTTGCTATTGAGGGAGTGCAGCGAAGATTCACCAGACTGATTCCCAGGATGGTGGGACTGACCTATCAAGAAAGACTGGATCAACTGGGCTTGTATTCACTGGAGTTCAGAAGAATGAGAGGGGACCTCATAGAAACGTTTAAAATTCTGATGGGTTTAGACAGGTTAGATGCAGGAAGAATGTTCCCAATGTTGGGGAAGTCCAGAACCAGGGGTCACAATCTAAGGATAAGGGGTAAGCCATTTAGGACCGAGATGAGGAGAAACTTCTTCACCCAGAGAGTGGTCAACCTGTGGAATTCTCTACCACAGAAAGTAGTTGAGGCCAATTCACTAAATATATTCAAAAGGGAGTTAGATGTAGTCCTTACTACTCGGGGGATCAAGGGGTATGGTGAGAAAGCAGGAATGGGGTACTGAAGTTTCATGTTCAGCCATGAACTCATTGAATGGCGGTGCAGGCTAGAAGGGCTGAATGGCCTACTTCTGCACCTATTTTCTATGTTTCTATGTGATTCTGACTGGTCTGAACAGGTTAGATGCAGGAAGAATGTTCCCGATGTTGGGGAAGTCCAGAACCAGGGGACACAGTCTAAGGATAAGGGGTAAGCCATTTAGGACTGAGATGAGGTGAAACTTCTTCACTCAGAGAGTTGTTGACCTGTGGAATTCCCTGCCGCAGAGAGTTGTTGATGCCAGTTCATTGGATATATTCAAGAGGGAGTTAGATATGACCCTTACGGCTAAAGGGATCAAGGGGTATGGAGAGAAAGCAGGAAAGGGGTACTGAGAGAATGATCAGCCATGATCTTATTGAATGGTGGTGAAGGCTCGAAGGGCCGAATGGCCTACTCCTGCACCTATTTTCTATGTTTCTATGTTTCTATCCCGAACTACATCCTGAAGGGTGGAAGATGCCTGTGCGTGGATTTTTTACCGTGGGGTGACCGTTGCACACCAGCCACCACACGGGCTTGACAGAGCCAGGTCTTGGTCCAGTGGCAAGGATTACCCAGGATGACTGGAGACCAGCTCTGCTGTACAGACTGAGTGCGCGCACATAATCGCGGCGTGGAAGGCCCCGACCTGTGTGAGAACACCAGCGGCAGGTCAGGGCCCTAAAAGTAGCGGTGAGTGGCGGCCATGCAGCGTGATGGGGTACCGCGGTGAGGTACAGCGCGAGCTGGTGCAGGAGGGCGACAGCAGCGAAGAGTGACCTCATCAAGGTCCAGGTCAGTGATTGGAGCGTGGGCAGGTACAGCAGGAGTGGTGAGAGATTGTAGAGGGATGTGTTCGGGGCCCAGGAGAGGCGTGAATTCAGGCCAAGGGCAGCACTGGCCAGCCCACACAGTCTCTGAACCGCTAAGTGAATAAGGGGTTATGGGGAGCGGGCAGGGAAGTGGACATGAGTCCATGATCGTATCAGCCATGATCGTCTTAAATGGCAGAGCAGGCTCGAGGGGCCGTATGGCCGACTCCTGCTCCAATTTCTTATGTTCTTGTGTATGTTTAAACACATCCCAGGCAGGTACAGCACGGAGTTAGATGCAGCGTAAAGCTCCCTCTACACTGTCCCATTAAACACTCCCAGGGCAGGTACAGGGGGTTAGATACAGAATAAAGCTCCCTCTACACTGTCCCATCAAACACTCCCAGGGCAGGTACAGGGGGTTAGATACAGAATAAAGCTCCCTCTACACTGTCCCATTAAACACTCCCAGGGCAGGTACAGGGGATTAGATGCAGCGTAAAGCTCCCTCTACACTGTCCCATTAAACACTCCCAGGGCAGGTACAGGGGGTTAGATACAGAATAAAGCTCCCTTTACACTGTCCCATTAAACACTCCCAGGGCAGGTACAGGGGGTTAGATACAGAATAAAGCTCCCTCTACACTGTCCCATCAAACACTCCCAGGGCAGGTACAGGGGGTTAGATACAGAGTAAAGCTCCCTCTACACTGTCCCATTAAACACTCCCAGGGCAGGTACACGGGGTTAGATACAGAGTAAAGCTCCCTCTACACTGTCCCATCAAACACTCCCAGGGCAGGTACAGGGGGTTAGATACAGAGTAAAGCTCCCTCTACACTGTCCCATCAAATACTCCCGGGGTAGGTACAGGGGGTTAGATACAGAGTAAAGCTCCCTCGACACTGTCCCATCAAACACTCCCAGGGCAGGTACAGCACGGGTTAGATACAGAGTAAAGCTCCCTCTACACTGTCCCATCAAACACTCCCAGGCAGGTACAGGGGGTTAGATACAGAGTAAAGCTCCCTCTACACTGTCCCATCAAACACTCCCAGGGCAGGTACAGGGGGTTAGGTACAGAGTAAAGCTCCCTCTAAATGGGGTGAGGGTTTCTGCCTCTACCACCCTTTCAGACAGTGAGTTACAGACCCCCACCACCCTCTGGGTGAAGAAATCTCCCCTCATATTCCCTCTAAACCTTCTCCGATTACTTTAAATCTATGCCCCCTGGTTGTTGACCCCTCTGCGAAGGGAAACAGGTCCTTCCTATTCACTCTATCCAGGCACCTCATCATTTTATACACCTCAATAAGGTCTCCCCTCAGCCTCCTCTATTCCAAAGAAAACAACCCCAGCCTGTCCAATCTTTCCTCATAGCTAAGATTCTCCAGTACAGGCAACATCCTCATAAATCTCCTCTGCACTCTCTCCAGTGCAATCATGTCCTTCCTGTAATGTGGTGACCAGAACTGCACGCAGTACTCCAGCTGTGGCCTAACCAGTGTTTTATACAGTTCAAGCATAACCTCCCTGCTCTTGTATTCTACGCCTCAGCTAATAAAGGCAATTATCCCGTGTGCACCTTATCCACCTGTAGTGCTCCCTTCAGGGATCTGTGGACCTGCATTCCAAGGTCCCTCTGTTCCTCTACACTTCTCAATGTCCTAAAAAGAAAGAAAGTCTTGCATTTATATAGCGCCTTTCACGACCACCGGACATCTCAAAGCGCTTTACAGCCAATGAAGTGCTTTTTGGAGTGTAGTCACTGTTGTAATGTGGAAAATGCGGCAGTCAACTAGCGCACAGCAAGCTCCCACAAACAGCAATGTGATAATGAGCAGATTACCTATTTTTGTTCTGTTGCTTGAGGGATAAATTCAACGTCCTACCATTTAATGTATATTCCCTTTCCTTGTTAGCCCTCCCCAAATGCATTACCTCACACTTCTCCGGATTGAATTCCATTTGCCACTGCTCTGCCCACCTGACCAGTTCATCGATATCTTCCTGCAGTCTGCAGCTTTCTTCATTATCAACCACACGGACAATTTTTGTATCATCTGCAAACTTCTTAATCATACCCGCTACATTCAAGTATAGATCATTGATATATACCACAAAAAGCAAGGGACCCAGCACTGAGCCCTGTGGGACCCCACTGGAAACATCCTTCCAGTCACAAAAACACCCAGCAACCATTACCCTTTGCTTCCTGCCTCTGAGCCTATTTTGGATCCAACTTGCCACTTTGCCCTGGATCCCATGGGTTTTTACTTTCGTGACCAGTCTGCCATGTGGGACCTTATCAAAAGCCTTGCTAAAATCCATAGACACTACATCATACACACTGCCCTCATCGACCCTCCTTGTTACCTCCTCAAAAAATTCAATCAAGTTAGTCAGACACGACCTTCCCTCAACAAATCCGTGCTGACTGTCCTTGATTCATCCGTGTCTTTCTAAATGAAGATTTATCCTGTCCCTCAGGACTTTTCCAATAATTTTCCCACCACAGGTTAGGCTGACTGGTCTGTAATTACTCGGTCTATCCCTTTCTCCCTTTTTAAACAACAGTACAACATTAGCAGTCCTCCAGTACCACACCTGTCGCCAGAGAGGGTTGGAAAATGATGGTCAGAGCCTCTGCTATTTCCTCTTATGCTTCTCTTAACAGCCTGGAATACATTTCAGCCGGGCCTGGGGATTTATCCACTTTCAAAGCTGCTAAACCCCTTAATATTCCCATCTCACAATGTTTATTTGATCTAATATTTCACATTCCTCCTCCTGATTGCAATGTCTGCATCGCCCCTCTCTTTTGTGACAACAGATGCAAAGTATTCATTAAGAACCGTACCCACGTCTTCCTCCTCCACACACATTACCTTTATGGTCCCTAGTAGGCCCTACTCTTTCTTTAGTTATCCTCTTGCTCTAAATGTATTTATAAAACATCTTTGGGTTTGCCTTGATTTTACTTGCCAAAAATGTTTCCATGCTCTCTCTTTGCTTTCCTAATTTCCTTTTTAATTTCATCCCCTGCACTTTTTACACTCCACGAGGCTTTCTGTAATATTGAGCCCTCGGTATCTGCCAGAAGCTTCCCTTTTTTTGGACATGGATTAATCAAGGACAGTCAGCATGGATTTGTTGAGGGAAGGTCATGTCTGACTAACTTGATTGAATTTTTTGAGGAGGTAACCAGGAGGGTCGATGAGGGCAGTGTGTACGATGTAGTGTATATGGACTTTAACAAGGCTTTAGATAAGGTCCCACATGGCAGACTTGTCACGAAAATAAAAGTGCATGGGATCCAGAGCAAAGTGGCAAGTTTGCAGATGGCATTAAAATCAGCTGTGTGGTTGATAATGAAGAAGAAAGCTGCAGACTGCAGGAAGATATCAATCTACTGGTCAGGTGGGCAGAACAGTGGCAAACGGAATTCAATCTGGAGAAATGTGAGGTAATGCATTTGGGGAGGTTTAACAAGGCAAGGGAATACACATTAAATGGTAGGACACTGAGAAGTGTAGAGGACCAAAGGGACCTTGGAGTGTAGATCCACAGATCCCAGCATCGTAGCACTGACCACACTCGACCAGCTCCATTGGGCAGGCCACATTGTTCGCATGCCCGACACAAGACTCCCAAAGCAAGCGCTCTACTCGGAACTCCAGTACACGGCAAGCGAGCCCCAGGAGGGCAGAGGAAACATTTCAAGGACACCCTCAAAGCCTCCTTGATAAAGTGCAACATCCCCACTGACACCTGGGAGTCCCTGGTCAAAGGCCTAAATGGAGGAAGAGCATCCGGGAGGGCGCTGAGCACCTCGAGTCTCATCGCCGAGAGCGTGCAGAAACCAAGCGCAGGCAGTGGAAGGAGCGTGCAGCAAACCAGACTCCCTACCCACCAATTTGGCAGATGGAGTATAGTGTTGGAAAGTGTGAGGTCATGTATTTTGGCAGAAAAAAATCAAAGAGAAAGTTATTAGTCACATGGAGAAAGATTGCAAAGTGCCGCAGTACAGCGGGACCTGGGGGTACTTGTGCATGAAACACAAAAGGATAGTATGCAGGTACAGCAAGTGATCAGGAAGGCAAATGGAATCTTGGCCTTTATTGCAAAGGGGATGGAGTATAAAAGCAGGGAAGTCTTGCTACAGTTATACAGGGTATTGGTGAGGCCACACCTGGAATACTGCGTGCAGTTTTGGTTTCCATATTTATGAAAGGATATACTTGCTTTGGAGGCAGTTCAGAGAAGGTTCACTCGGTTGATTCCCGGGATGAGGGGGTTGACTTATGAGGAAAGGTTGAGTAGGTTGGGCCTCTACTCATTGGAATTCAGAAGAATGAGAGGTGATCTTATCGAAACGTATAAGATTATGAGGGGGCTTGACAAGGTGGATGCAGAGAGGATGTTTCCACTGATGGGGGAGACTAGAACTAGGGGGCATGGTTTTAGAATAAGGGGCCGTCCATTTAAAACTGAGATGAGGAGAAATTTCTTCTCTCAGAGGGTTGTAAATCTGTGGAATTCGCTGCCTCAGAGAGTTGTGGAAGCTGGGACATTGAATAAATTTAAGACAGAAATAGACAGTTTCTTAAACGATAAGGGGATAAGGGGTTATGTGGAGCGGGCAGGGAAGTGGAGCTGAGTCCATGATCGGATCAGCCATGATCGTATTAAATGGCGGAGCAGGTTCGAGGGGCCGTATGGCCTACTCCTGCTCCTATTTCTTATGTTCTTATGAAAGTGGGATTAGGCTGGGTAGCAATTGGTTGGCTGGCACAGGCACGACTGGCCCAATGGCCTCCTCCTGACCTGTACGTTTCTGTAATTCTATGAAGCGCAGGTCAGGGGCTAGGATGGGCAATGAATGCCAGCCTTGCCAGTGACACCCACATCCCATGAACGAATAACAAATAGTACTGTCATGTATTTAACCGTCTTACAATGACATGGTCATGTAACTGTAACTCATGCACACTGTACCTGTACCCTAGAAATGCACACCCTGACCACAGGGGGTGAACTTGCGGGAGACACTCCTCACCTGGGTTTCCAGGTATAAAAGGGGAGGTCCCACCCAGGGTCAGCACTGCTTGGTCCTGGCAATAAAGGTGAAAGTCACGTAGTGACTGTGTCTGCAGTACATGCCTCGTGTGAGTTTGTAGTAAGGTGCAGGGACACTACATTTGGTGACGAGAAACGGGAATCACCGAACTACGAGGATGAGGAATGTTACTGTGTGGGTGAGGACTGGGATGACTTTGTGGAAAGACTCCAGCAGAGCTTTGTCACAAAGGACTGGCTGGAAGAGACAGCGGCTGACAAGCGGAGGGCGCCTCTACTGACCAGCTGTGGTCCACAGACATATGCATCTACTGACCAGCTGTGGTCCACAGACGTATGCGCTGATGAAAGACCTGCTCGCACCCCAAAAGCCGGCGGACAAGTCCTTCGAAGAGCTCAGAGCCAGCTGACCAGTGAGCATCTCAAGCCGGCTTATGGCCCGGCACCGGTTCTACTCTCACCGGTGTCGGGATGGACAGAATGTCTCGGACTTCGTGGCGGAACTGCGGCGCTTGGCCAGTCTCTGTAAGTTCTCTGATGCCTGCAGGGGGAGATGTTAAGGGACTTTTTCATCGAGGGCATTAATCATGCCGGCATTTTCAGGAAGCTCAAAGAGACCAAGGACTTGACTTTAGAAGGGGCGGCGTTGAAAGCTCAGACCTTTATGGCAGGGGAAGAGGAGACCAAGCTAATTTACTGGCGCAACCCTGGTCCCAACTTGGCGATGGACCAGGGAGTTAACATGGTGAAAACTGCTCGGGACCCCGCAGGCAGGCAAGGGCATTTCGAAACCACCCAGGCAGCAACAGGCTCTAGGGTGGGCCTGCAACAGGGACAATGGAGAGGGGATCGTCAATTCATGCCATCTCGAGGAACAATGCGTCCCACGATAGGACCATTAACACCCCACCATCAGAGCACTTAGAAACAGCCAAATGGGCAATCAGAGGGGAATGCTGGGTAATAGTCCCTTTGTTAACCGCAATCTCAATCTCAGCTCATGCTGGAGATGTGGGGGGTAGACACACTGCAAGAAGCTGCAGGTTCCAGCAATATACCTGAAGGATTTGTAATGTCAGTGGACACTTGGCCAGGATGTGCAAAAAGGCAGTAGCGAGGCTAATCTGCGAGACAGAGGAACCAGACGAGGGATCTGCAATGCAGGATGATGCCTGGGGTAAAGCCATGGATGCTGAAGTTCAGCGGGTTCACGTGGCTGACGTCCACAGCTCATACACTAAATCGCCACCCATGATGATGCAAGTCTTACTGAATGGCATCCCGGTGCACATGGAGCTGGATACGGGAGTGAGCCAGTCACTCATGAGCGCCCAACAATTTAAGAGACTATGGCCACACAGAGCTAGCAGGCCCAAACTGGAACACATTGAGACGCAGCTACGGACTTACACCAAAGAGATCATCCCAGTGCTGGGCAGTGCAAACTTGGTGGTAACATATAATGGATCACAGACCCGGCTGCCACTCTGGGTCGTCCCGGGAAATGGTCCCGTGCTTTTGGGGAGGAGTTGGCTAGCTGGGATGAAATGGAAATGGGGGGATGTGCACACCATTTCATCCGTGGAGCGAAGTTCATGCTCACAGGTCCTGCAAAAATTCGGGTCACTGTTTCAACGTGGTGTCGGAACGTTCAAGGGCCCTAAAGTAGTGATACACATCACTCCGGGCACCAGACCAGTGCACCACAAAGCCAGAGCGGTGCCGTATGTGATGCATAAAAATATTGAATGTGAATTGGACAGGCTGCTCAGAGAGGGCATAATTTCGGCCGTTGAATTCAGTGACTGGGCCAGTCCCATCGTTCCTGTGTTTAAAGCAGATGGCTCGGTCAGGATTTGTGGCGACTACAAAGCCACCATCAACCGAGTGTCGCTGCAAGACCAATACCCGCTCCCGAGAGCGGAGGACCTTTTTGCCACACTGGCAGGTGGTAAGCTGTTCACGAAGCTGGACCTCACTTTGGCCGACATGACCCAGGAACAGACTGAAGAATCCAAGCTTCTGACCATCACGACACACAAGGGATTATTTATCTACAACAGGTGTCCGTTTGTCATTCGTTCGGCAGCAGCTATCTTTCAGAGAAACATGGAAAGTTTGCTCAAGTCCATCCCTGGAACGATTGTGTTCCAAGACGACATTCCCATAACGGGTTGAGACACCGAGGAACACCTCCACAACCTGGAGGAGGTGCTTCGCCGATTGGATCGGGTAGGCTTGCGGCTGAAAAAGGCCAAATGTGTGTTTTTGGCCCCAGAGGTCGAGTTTTTGGGCAGGAGGGTTGCTGTACACGGGATCAGGCCCACTGAATCAAAAACTGAGGCGATTCGCCGGGCACCCAGGCCTGGAAACACGTCGGAGCTGTGATCATTCCTGGGACTTTTGAACTATTTGGGGAATTTTCTGCCGAACTTAAGCACATTGTTGGAACCGTTACACATGCTCCTGCGTAAAGGTTGTGAATGGTTTTGTGGGGACTGTCAAGAACGGGCTTTCAATAAGGCGAGGAACTGCTGTGTTCCAACAAACTGTTGACTTTGTATGACGCCTGTAAAAAACTGGTTTTAACATGCGATGCGTCATCCTACGGGGTTGGGTGTGTGTTGCAGGGTAACGATGACGGCCGACTCCAACCAGTGGCTTACACCTCCAGGTCGCTCTCCCAGGCAGAGCGTGGATACAGCGCGGTCGAGAAGGAGGCACTCGCGTGTGTGTACGGTGTGAAAAAGATGCACCAGTACCTTTTTGGTAGATAGTTCGAGCTAGAAACAGACCACAAGCCGTTAACATCCTTGTTGTCCGGCAGCAAGGCTGTCAACGCCAATGCGTCAACTCACATACAGCGCTGGGCCCTCACACTGGCTGCGTATGACTACACCATACGGCACCGGCCAGGCACCGAAAACTGAGCTGACGCACTCAGCAGGCTCCCACTGGCCACCACCGAGGGGGCGTCGGAGCAGAGCTCCGAGATGGTCATGGCCGTTGAGGCTTTTGACACTGCGGGCTTCCCCATCACAGCCCGACAGATCAAACTCTGTACCAACAGGGACCCCCTCCTGTCCATGATAAAGAAATGTGTCCTGACTGAGGATTGGGCGCCCACACACAGGGTGTGCCCCGAGGAGGTCAGACTGTTTCAGAGACAGATGGATGAACTCTCCATCCAAGCCGACTGCCTGCTATGGGGCAGTCGGGTAGTCATGCCCCAGAAAGGAATGGAAGCGTTCATCAGGGAACTCCACAGCGAGCACCCTGGCATCGTGTTAATGAAGGCCATTGCCCGGTCACATGTATGGTGGCCGGGGATTGACTCAGACCTGGAACACTGGGTTCGCAGGTGCAGGACGTGTGCCCAGCTGGGCAATGCCCCCAGGGAGGCCACACTCAGCCCGTGGCCCTGGCCCACCAGCCCATGGTCATGTATTCACGTAGACTATGTGGGCCCGTTCATGGTGAAAATGTTCCTGATCGTTGTCGATGCGTACTCGAAGTGGATCGAGTGCATCATATTAAACTAGTGCATGACATCCACCACTGTGGAGAGTCTGCGTATGGTTTTCGCGACCCACGGCTTGCCGGATATCCTGGTCAGCGACAATGGCCCGTGTTTCACCAGCCATGAGTTCCAGGAGTTTATGTCGGGCAATGGGATCAAGCACGTCTGGACAGCGCCGTTCAAGCCGGCCTCCAATGGCCAGGCGGAACGGGTGGTCCAAGTCATAAAGCAGGGCATGCTACGTATCCAGGGTCCCACCCTTCAGTACCGACTATCGCGCCTCCTGCTGGCCTACAGGTCCCTCCCGCACTCGCTCACGGGAGTCCCGCCAGCGGAACTCCTCATGAAACGCACGCTCAAGACGCAGCTGTCCCTCATTCACCCAGCCCTGGCAAACATTGTTGAGGGCAAGCGCCAGTCCCAAACCGATCTCCATGATCGAGGCTCAAGGGGGAGGTGTATAGAAATAGATGACCCGGTATTTGTTCTTAACCATGCTTTGGGACCCAAGTGGCTTGAGGGCAGCGTCATTGGCAAAGAAGGAAATAGAGTCATGGTGGTCAGACTAAACAATGGGCAGACATGCCGCAAACACTTGGATCAAGTAAAGACAAGGTTCAGTGCAGACACGGAGGAACCGGAAGAAGAGCATGATGGGATAGCACCCACACCACTGCCAGCGTACGAACAACAAAGACAGCCCTCAGCATGCACAGTCCCTGTGGCCAGCCCGGACAGGCCGGAATCACCTCAAGTGACAGAGACACGTGCTGAGGCTCAGCCACCAGAGCCACAACTGCAGCGCTCCACGAGAGAGCACAGACCACCCGATAGACCTAACCTCTGAAACTAAAAGTCTCAAGGGGGAGGTGATGTCATGTATTTAACTATCTTGCAATGACATAGTCATGTAACTGTAACTCATGTACACTGTACCTGTACCCTAGAAATGCACACCATGACCACAGGGGGTGAACTTGCGGGAGACACTCCTCATCTGGGTTTCCAGGTATAAAGGGGAGGTCCCACCCAGGGTCAGCACTCCTTAGTCCTGGCAATAAAGGTGAAAGTCACAGAGTGCCTCGTGTGAGTTTGTAGTAAGGTGTAGGGACACTACAAGCACTGCCCCTCTGACAGTGCGGGGCTCCCTCAGTACTGTCCCTCCGACAGTGAGGCGCTCCCTCAGTACTGCCCCTCCAACAGTGCGGCACTCCCTCAGTACTGCCCCTCTGACAGTGAGGCGCTCCCTCAGTACTGCCCCTCCGAAAGTGCAGTGCTCCCTCGGTACTGCCCCTCCGACAGTGCGGCATTCCCTCGGTACTGCCCCTCCGACAGTGCGGCACTCCCTCGGTACTGCCCCTCCGACAGTGCGGCACTCCCTCAGTACTGCCCCTCCGACAGTGCGGCCCTCCCTCAGTACTGCCCCTCCGACAGTGCGGCGCTCCCTCAGTACTGCCCCTCCGACAGTGCGGCACTCTCTCAGTACTGCCCCTCCGACAGTGCGGCGCTCCCTCAGTACTGCCCCTCCGACAGTGTGGCACTCTCTCAGTACTGCCCCTCCGACAGTGCGGCACTCCCTCAGTACTTCATGGTAAACAAGCCAAAGAAGGACAGCGGAAACGTTATAAGGACACCCTCGAAGCCTCCCTGGTAAAGTGCGACATCACCACTGACACCTGGGAGACCCTGGCCGCAGACAGCCCGAGGTGGAGAAAGCCCATCCGGGAGGGCGTTGAGTTCTTCGAGTCTCGACGCAAGGAGCATGAAAAGGCCAGGCGCAGGCAGCGGAAGGAGCGTGCGGCAAACCAGCCCCACCCACCCCTTCCCTCGACCACTGTCTGTCCCACCTGTAACGGGGTCTGTGGCTCTCGTATTGGACTGTTCAGCCACCAAAGAACTCACTTTGGAAGTGGAAGCAAGCCCTCCTCGATTCCGAGGGACTGCCGATGATGATATGATCACTGCACTGGGAGTGTCAGGTTAGGTTTTCGTGCTCCAGTCTCTGGAATGGGACTTGAACCCACAACATTGTGACTGAGAGGTGAGAGTGCTGCCCAGTGAGCCCCGGGGGGCATTTACAAGAGACTAGAATGTTCTGGAAGTTGAGCCCCGAGCCGTGTACTGACCTGTGGGCCATGATCGCAGGAGTCAGTGACGGATTCCTCTGCACTACTGGTTAGTGACTGCTCACTGCTGGTCACCGCTGGTTAGTGACTGCTCACTGTTGGTCACCGCTGGTTAGTGACTGCTCAGTTACTGGTCACTGTTGGTCAGTTATTGGTCAGCCACTGGTCACTGCTGGTCAGCCACTGGTTAGTTACTGGTCACTGCTGGTCGGTTACTGCTCAGTTACTGGTCACCGTTGGTTAGTTACTGGTCACTGCTTGTCAGTTACTGGTCAGTTACTGGTCACCGCTGGTTAGTTACTGGTCAGTTACTGGTCACTGTTGGTCAGTTACTGGTCACTGCTGGTCAGTTACTGGTCACTGCCGATCAGTTACTGGTCACTGCTGGTCAGCCACTGGAATGAGCTCCTGTCACAATTCCCTGCCTGATTTCAGCAAGCAGTGCCCGAGGTGAGGGTCAGGGTCAGGAGCTGAGCGACTGACAGCTCAATAACTGATGCTTTACCCTCAGGGTCTATTCCCAATTAAACCCTTTGCAGACTGACCCTTGCCCAAACCCACCCTAACCCCCGCTGCTCCCGTGGATCAACCTTTCACACACTCCTCCCTTGCCAAGCTCGGTCCAGCCTGCTCTGCCTCTCAGTCTAGTCCCACTAACCTGTCTCCCAGCTTTCTAGTTCTCCTCCCCAGCCCAGTCTCATCCACACCAGACTCTCCCCGTTCACCCGACTACCTGCCCTGTATCCAGTGACCCGCTCTCAAACCCCATCCACCTGGTCACCCAGTCCGACCCATCCCAGACTCTCAATCCCAGCTCTGTGGCTCTGTTTCTCTCTCTCTTTCTCTGTCTCTGTCTCTGTCTCCCTCACTCCCTGTCTCTCTCCCTCTCTCTCTCTCTTCCTCTCTCTCTCTCTCTCTGTCTCTTTCTCTCTCTCTCTCTCTCTTTCTCTTTCTCCCTTTGTCTCCCTCTCTCTCTCCCTCCCTCTCTCTGTCTCAGTCTTCCTCTCTCCCTGTCTCTCTCTCTCTCTCTCTCCCTTTGTCTCTCTCTCTCTCTCTTCCTCCCTCTGTCTCTCTCTGTGTCTCTCTCTCTCTCTCTGTCCCTCTCTTTCTCTTCCTCCCTCTGTCTCTCTCTCTCCCCTTTGTCTCTCTCTCTCTCTGTCTGACCCTCTCTCTGTCCCTCTCTCACTCTCTGTCTCTCTCTCTGTCCCTCTCCCTCTCTCTCCCTTTTGTCTCTCTCTCTCTCTCTGTCCCTCTCTCACTCTCTCTCTAACTCTCCCTGTCTCTCTCTCTCTCTCTCGCTCTCTCTCTCACTCTCTCTGTCTTTCTCTTTCTCTCTCTCCCTTTGTCTCCCTCTCTCTCTCCCTCCCTCTCTCTGTCTCAGTCTCCCTCTCTCGCTCTCTCTCTCTCTCTCTCTGTCTCTGTCCCTCTCCCTCTCTCTGTCCCTCTCTTTGTCTCTCTCTCTCTGTCCCTCTCCCTCTCTCTGTCCCTCTCTTTGTCTCTCTCTCTCTGTCCCTCTCTCTCTCTCTGTCTCTCTCTGTCCGGGTTGCTGTGCCTGATGCTGTCTCCGGGTTGTGTTTATTGGGTCTCCCTGGAGACGCGGACAATGGAAGGTTCAGTCCGCGGGAGCCGGAGCCCCGAGATTCTGCAACAGCAAATTCCAGAAACAAAACCCGACAGAAAACCTGCAACCGGCGGCCCGAGAGCCCGCAACCCCCAAACCCCGCAACCCCCAAACCCCGCAAACCCCAAAACACCCCAAACACCGCAACCCCAAAACACCCCAAACACCGCAAACCCCGCAACCCCCAAACACCGCAACACCCAAATCCCGAAACCCCCAAACCCCGAAACCCGCAAACCCCAAAACACCCCAAACACCGCAAAACCCGCAACCCCCAAACACCGCAACACCCCAAACCCTCAAACCCCGCAAACCCCAAAACACCCCAAACCCCGCAAACCCCAAAACACCCCAAACACCGCAAAACCCGCAACCCCCAAACACCGCAACACCCCAAACCCTCAAACCCTGCAACCCCCAAAACACCCCAAACCCCGCACCCCCAAAACACCCCAAACACCGCAACCCCCAAACCCCGCAACTCCCAAACACCGCAACCCCCAAACACCGCAACACCCCAAACCCCGCAAACCCCGAAACCCCCAAACACCGCAAACCCCCAAACACCGCAACACCCCAAACCCCGCAAACCCCGAAACCCCCAAACACCGCAAACCCCAAACACCGCAACACCCCAAACCCCGCAAACCCCGAAACCCCCAATCACCGCAACCCCCAAACACCGCAACACCCCAAACCCCGCAACACCCCAAACACCGCAACACCCCAAACCCCGCAAACCCCGAAACCCCCAAACACCGCAACCCCCAAACACCGCAACACCCCAAACCCCGCAAACCCCCAAACACCGCAACCCCCAAACACCGCAACACCCCAAACCCCGCAACCCCCAAACACCGCAACACCCCAAACCCCGCAAACCCCCAAACACCGCAACCCCCAAACACCGCAAACCCCAAACCCAAACCCAAACCCCGCAACCCCCAAACTCCGCAAACCCCGAAACCCCCAAACACCGCAACCCCCAAACTCCGCAAACCCCGAATCCCCCAAACCCCGCAAACCCCAAACTCCGCAAACCGCAAACCCAAACCCCGCAACCCCCAAACTCCGCAAACCCCCAAACCCCGCAACCCCCCAAACCCCGAAAACCCCAAACACCGCAACGCAGCCTGTGCAGAGTCAGAGACAGCTCCGGAAATGCCCACATCCCGGGCGCTCCGCCCCGCCCGGCACTGGGTGCTAATTTAGCGTTACTGCGACGGATGGGTTACAGATTTGTGGCCTGTGTTCCCTGAGGGCCGAGATCCAGGGACCAACCCAAGGCAGTGATAGGCTGGTGGAGAGAGTGGGGGAGAAATGCACCCGGCGGGTAGCGCCCATTCGGGGGCAGGGTCATTACCGCCTCCCGCCAAGTTGTCCGGGAATTAGCGGAGGCGGTAACCGGTAACGCAGCTGATGGTGCGCAGCCTCCCGTCTACACCCCGGAGCGACGATCGGGTCTCGCCCCATTCCGACAATGCTCGAGGCATGCCGCTCCCCGGCACAGAACCGGCTGCCCCTTCTCCCGCGGGCGGCATGCCCTCCCCTTTAACAGGAGTGCGAGGTCCTGTGATTCCGCCAGAGTTACAGGCCACTCTGTGTAGCCTGGGAAACCCCCGCAGATAGTACCCCCCCTCGCCCTGGAATCACCCTCGCAGTTAGTGCCTCTCCGCGACATTGTACATCCCTGTCTGGTGTAAAAATAAAAAAGGGAAGGTGGCTCAACCGTGGCTATCAAGGGAAATCAGGGATAGTATTAAAGCCAAGGAAGTGGCATACAAATTGGCCAGAAATAGCAGCGAACCCGGGGACTGGGAGAAATTTAGAACTCAGCAGAGGAGGACAAAGGGTTTGATTAGGGCAGGAAAAAGAGAGTACGAGAAGAAGCTTGCAGGGAACATTAAGGCGGATTGCAAAAGCTTCTATGGATATGTAAAGAGAAAAAGGTTAGTAAAGACAAACGTAGGTCCCCTGCAGTCAGAATCAGGGGAAGTCATAACGGGGAACAAAGAAATGGCAGACCAATTGAACAAGTACTTTGGTTCGGTATTCACTTAGGAGGACACAAACAACCTTCCGGATATAAAAGGGGTCAGAGGGTCTAGTAAGAAGGAGGAACTGAGGGAAATCCTTATTAGTCGGGAAATTGTGTTGGGGAAATTGATGGGATTGAAGGCCGATAAATCCCCAGGGCCTGATGGACTGCATCCCAGAGTACTTAAGGAGGTGGCCTTGGAAATAGCGGATTCATTGACAGTCATTTTCCAACATTCCATGGACTCTGGATCAGTTCCTATGGAGTGGAGGGTAGCCAATGTAACCCCATTTTTTAAAAAAGGAGGGAGAGAGAAAACAGGGAATTATAGACCGGTCAGCCTGACCTCAGTAGTGGGTAAAATGATGGAATCAATTATTAAGGATGTCATAGCAGCGCATTTGGAAAGAGGTGACATGATAGGTCCAAGTCAGCATGGATTTGTGAAAGGGAAATCATGCTTGACAAATCTTCTGGAATTTTTTGAGGATGTTTCCAGTAGAGTGGACAAGGGAGAACCAGTTGATGTGGTGTATTTGGACTTTCAGAAGGCTTTCCACAAGGTCCCACACAAGAGATTAATGGGCAAAGTTAAAGCACATGGGATTGGAGGTAGTGTACTGACGTGGATTGAGAACTGGTTGTCAGACAGGAAGCAAAGAGTAGGAGTAAATGGGTACTTTTCAGAATGGCAGGCAGTGACTAGTGGGGTACCGCAAGGTTCTGTGCTGGGGCCCCAGCTGTTTACATTGTACATTAATGATTTGGATGAATGAATTAAATTTAGTATCTCCAAATTTGCGGATGACACTAAGTTGGGTGGCAGAGTGAGCTGCGAGGAGGATGCTATGAGGCTGCAGAGTGACTTGGATAGCTTAGGTGAGTGGGCAAATGCATGGCAGATGAAGTATAATGTGGATAACTTTGAGGTTATCCACTTTGGTGGTAAAAACAGAGAGACAGACTATTATCTGAATGGTGACAGATTAGGAAAATGGGAGGTGCAACGAGACCTGGGTGTCATGGTACATCAGTCATTGCCATCCCGGGAATCAGTCTGGTGAACCTTCGCTGCACTCCCTCAATAGCAAGAATGTCCTTCCTCAAGTTAGGAGACCAAAACTGTACACAATACTCCAGGTGTGGCCTCACCAATGCCCTGTACAACTGTAGTAACACCTCCCTGCCCCTGTACTCAAATCCCCTCGCTATGAAGGCCAACATGCCATTTGCTTTCTTAACCGCCTGCTGTACCTGCATGCCAACCTTCAATGACTGATGTACCATGACACCCAGGTCTCGTTGCACCTCCCCTTTTCCTAATCTGTCACCACTCAGATAATAGTCTGTCTCTCTATTTTTACCACCAAAGTGGATAACCTCACATTTATCCACATTATACTTCACCTGCCATGCATTTGCCCACTCACCCTCATATCAAGAAAGACTGGATCAACTGGGCTTGTAGTCACTGGAGTTCAGAAGAATGAGAGGGGATCTCATAGAAACGTTTAAAATTCTGATGGGTTTAGACAGGTTAGATGCAGGAAGAATGTTCCCAATGTTGGGGAAGTCCAGAACCAGGGGACACAGTCTAAGGATAAGGGGTCAGCCATTTAGGACCGAGATGAGGAGAAATTTCTTCACCCAGAGAGTGGTGAACCTGTGGAATTATCTACCACAGAAAGTTGTTGAGGCCAATTCACTAAATATATTCAAAAAGGAGTTAGATGTAGTCCTTACTACTAGGGGGATCAAGGGGTATGGCGAGAAAGCAGGAAGGGGGTACTGAAGTTGCATGTTCAGCCATGAACTCATTGAATGGCGGTGCAGGCTCGAAGGGCCGAATGGCCTACTCCTGCACCTATTTCTATGTTTCTATGTTTCTATGCACTCCGCTGCCTCTCAGTGATGGTCGGTAACCCCAGTTCCCCTGCCGGTGTGACACTGCTGCACCCCACCTGTACCGAATTTCTCCCCCATTATCTGGTGGTGTTATATATGTAAACCTTGTTTAACCACCAGAGGGCTCATCCCCTGGAGTCGGAAGAGATCCCACAATCCCTTGGGAGCACCTGTATATAAGGAGGCCTCACAGGCTGGAGAGACACTCTGAGACCTGTAATAAAGGGCTACGGTCACACATTACTTTGAGCTTGCAGTATCTGTTCCGACTCTTTATTCAAGACATAACAACTGGCGACGAGATACAGATGATGAACCCAACCACAACAATGCAGAGAACCGTGGGCATCCTGGAGAAATTTCCGGAGGGAGATGATTGGGAAACCTTGTTGGAGCGACTTGACCAATACTTGGTGGTCAACGAGCCGGAAGGAGAAGCGAGTGCTGCCAAACAAAGGGCGATCCTCCTCATTGTTTGCGGGGCACCAACGTATGGTCTCATGAAAAATCTGCTTGATCCAGCGAAACCCACAGAGAAGTCGTACGATGATTTGTGCACACTGGTCCGGGAGCATTTAAATCCGAAGGAAAGCGTACTGATGGCGAGGTATCGTTTCTACACGTGCAAGAGGTCTGAAGGCCAGGAAGTGGCGAGTTACGTTGCTGAGCTAAGGCGCCTTGCAGGACATTGCGAATTTGAAGGACACTTGGAGCACATGCTCAGGGACTTCTTTGTACTTGGCATTGACCGTGAAGTAATACTTCGCAAACATTTGACTGCAGAGACTGCAACCTTGAGTAAAGCCATAGCGACAGCCCAGGCATTCATCGCCAGCAGTGACAATACCAAGCAAATCTCTCAGCTCACGAGTGCTGCTGCAAGTAATGTTGTTTTCGAATCGTAACATACAGGGCAGGTCACACATACCTGCAGCTACACGTCCGCAGATGACTCAGAGTCCACCATCAAGGGTGGTGAATGCAAGGCCATTAACACCTTGTTGGCGCTGCGGGGGTGATCATCGTTTCCATTCATGCTGCTTCAAAGGATACGTTTGCAAGGGTTGTGGAACAATGGGACTCCTCCAATGTGCAGGCGAGCTACAAACCCTGCTAATCCTGCAAACCACCATGTTGCAGAGAAGGACAGATCCACAGTGGATCACGATGAACCAGAGCCTCAGACTGAGGAGGCAGAGGTATATGGGGTGCACACATTCACCACAAAGTGTCCCCCGATAATGCTGAAGGTTGAATTAAATGGACTCCCGGTGTCCATGGAGCTGGACACAGGCGCGAGCCAGTCCATAATGAGCAAAAAGACCTTAGATAAATTGTGGTGCAGCAAGGCCTCAAGGCCAGTCCTGACTCCCATTCGTACTAAACTGAGAACGTACACAAAGGAACTGATTCCCGTAATCGGTAGTGCTACTGTAAAGGTCTCCAACGATGGAGCGGTGCACAATTTACCAATCTGGGTGGTACCAGGCGATGGCCCCACGCTGTTCGGCAGGAGCTGGCTGGGAAAGATACGCTGGAATTGGGACGACATCCGAGCGCTCTCGTCCGTCGACGACACTTCATGTGCCCAGGTTCTAAACAAGTTCCCCTCACTGTTCGAACCGGGTATCAGGAAGATCCAAGGAACAAAAGTTCAGATCCATTTGATTCCGGGGATGTGACCCATCCATCACAAGGCGAGAGCAGTACCTTACATGATGAGAGAGAGGGTGGAGATCGAGCTGGACAGGCTGCAACGAGAGGGCATCATTTCGCCGATCGAATTCAACGAGTGGGCCAGTCCGATTGTTCCAGTCCTCAAGGGAGAGGCACCGTCAGGATCTGTGGTGATTACAAAGTAACTATCAATCATTTCTCCCTGCAGGATCAATACCCACTACCAAAGGCAGACGACCTATTTGCGACGCTGGTGGGAGGAAAAACGTTCACGAAGCTCGACTTGACCTTGGCCTTCATGACGCAGGAGCTGGAGGAATCTTCGAAGGGCCTCACCTGCATCAATACACAAAGGTCTCTTCATTTACAACAGGTGCCCGTTTGGGATTCGATCGGCCGCGGTGATATTCCAGAGGAACATGGAAAGCTTGCTGAAGTCGGTCCCGCGCACCGTGGTCTTCCAGGATGACATCTTGGTTACAGGTCGGGACACCATCGAGCACCTGTAGAACCTGGAGGAGGTTCTTAGTGAGCTTAATCATGTGGGGCTCAGGTTAAAATGCTCGAAGTGCGTTTTCCTGGCACCTGAAGTGGAGTTCCTGGGGAGAAGAATCGCGGCGGACAGTATCAGGCCCACCGATTCGAAGACGGAGGTAATCGAGAACACACCGAGGCCACAGAATGTGACGGAGCTGCGGTCGTTTCTGGGACTCCTGAACTATTTTGGTAACTTCTTACCAGGACTCAGCACATTGTTAGAACCACTGCACTCTTTACTGTGTAAAGGAGATGAATGGGTGTGGGGTAAAAGCCAAGAAAATGCCTTTGAGAAAGCTAGGAAACTGTTATGTTCAAACAAATTGCTCCATGTAAGCGTTTGGTACTAGCATGTGATACGTCGTCATACGGTGTCGGGTGTGTATTGCAACAAGCTAATGAATTTGGGAAATTGCAACCGGTTGCTTATGCATCCAGAAGTCTGTCTAAGGCTGAGAGGGCCTATAGTATGATCGAAAAAGAAGCGTTAGCGTGTGTTTATGAGGTAAAGAAAATGCATCAATACCTGTTCGGACTCAAATTTGAATTGGAAACCGATCATAAGCCACTTATATCCCTCTTTTCTGAAAGTAAGGGGATAAATACGAATGCATCGACCCGCATCCAGAGATGGGCGCTCACGTTGTCCGCATACAACTATGCCACCCGCCACAGGCCAGGCACAGAAAACTGTGCCGATGCTCTCAGTAGGCTGCCATTGTCCACACAGGGCTGGAGATAGCACAGCCCGCAGATTTAGTTATGGTAATGGAAGCATTCGAGAGTGAGCAATCACCTGTTACCGCCCGACAGATTAGAACCTGGACGAGCCAGGTGTCCTCAGTAAAAAACTGTGTGCTCCACGGGAGTTGGTCCAGTGTCCCGTTAGAGATGCAGGAAGAAATAAAGCCGTACCAGCGACGCAAAAATGAAATGTCCGTACAGGCAGACTGCCTCCTGTGGGGTAATTGGGTAGTGGTGCCAAAAAAGGGCAGGGACACCTTCATTAGTGACCTCCACAGTACCCACCCAGGCATCATAATGATGAAAGCGATAGCCAGATCCCACGTGTGGTGGCCCGGTATCGATGCAGACTTAGAGTCCTGTGTGCACAGATGTAACACATGTTCACAGTTAAGCAATGCACCCAGGGAGGCTCCACTAAGTTTATGGTCCTGACCCTCCAAACCGTGGTCCAGGGTCCATGTCGACTATGCAGGCCCATTCTTGGGAAAAAATGTTCCTTGTGGTTGTAGATGCGTACTCCAAATGGATTGAATGTGAGATAATGTCGGCAAGCACGTCCGCTGCCACCACTGAAAGCCTGCGGGCCATGTTTGCCACGCACGGCCTGCCTGACGTCCTTGTGAGTGACAATGGGCCGTGCTTCACCAGTGCCGAGTTCAAAGAGTTCATGACCCGCAATGGGATCAAACTTGTCACAAACCCTGAAAAATTTGCTTGTGCCTATCAAGCCAGCGTCCAACGGTCAGGCAGAGAGAGCAGTGCAAACAATCAAGCAGAGCTTGAAGAGGGCAACTGAAGGCTCACTGCAGACTCGCCTGTCCCGAGTCCTACTTAGTTACCGCACAAGACCCTACTCGCTCACTGGGATTCCCCCCGCTGAACTGCTCATGAAAAGGGCATTTAAGACAAGGCTCTAGTTAGTCCACCCTGATCTACACGAACAGGTAGAGAGCAGGCGGCTTCAACAGAATACATATCACGATCACGTAAATGTGTCACGCAAAATCGAGATTAATGATCCTGTATTTGTGTTAAACTAAGTCTCAAGTGGCTTCCCGGCACTGTCGTGGCCAAAGAGGGGAGTAGGGGGTTTCGGGTCAAACTTTCACCTGCAGAAAACACTTGAACCGAACCAAACCAAACTCAGATTCACGGACTATCCAGAACAACCCACAATAGACTCTATCTTTTTCGACCCTCCAACACACACACAAGTGGCAACCGACCCAGCAGTTGACCACAAAGCAGAACCCATCACCCGCAGTAGGCCAGCAGGACTCATCACACTAGGTAGCCTAGCAAGGCCAGTTGCACAGCAGCCCAGTGGGGGCCCAACAAACATAGAAACATAGAAAATAGGAGCAGGAGTAGGCCATTCGGCCCTTCGAGCCTGCACCGCCATTCAATGAGTTCATGGCTGAACATTCAACTTCAGTACCCCATTCCTGCTTTCTCGCCATACCCCTTGATCCCCCGAGTAGTAAGGACTATATCTAACTCCTTTTTGAGTATATTTAGTGAATTGGCCTCAACTACTTTCTGTGGTAGAGAATTCCACAGGTTCACCACTCTCTGGGTGAAGAAGTTTCTCCTCATCTCGGTCCTAAATGGCTAACCCCTTATCCTTAGACTGTGACCCCTGGTTCTGGACTTCCCCAACACTGGGAACATTCTTCCTGCATCTAACCTGTCTAAACCCGTCAGAATTTTAAACGTTTCTATGAGGTTCCCTCTCATTCTTCTGAACTCCAGTGAATACAAGCCCAGTTGATCCAGTCTTTCTTGATAGGTCAGTCCCGCCATCCCGGGAATCAGTCTGGTGAACCTTCACTGCACTCCCTCAATAGCAAGAATGTCCTTCCTCAAGTTAGGAGACCAAAACTGTACACAATACTCCAGGTGTGGCCTCACCAAGGCCCTGTACAACTGTAGTAACACCTCCCTGCCCCTGTACTCAAATCCCCTCGCTATGAAGGCCAACATACCATTTGCCTTCTTAACCGCCTGCTGTACCTGCATGCCAACCTTCAATGACTGATGTACCATGACACCCAGATCTCGTTACACCTCCCCTTTTCCTAATCTGTCACCATTCAGATAATAGTCTGTCTCTCTGTTTTTAACCACCAAAGTGGATAACTTCACATTTATCCACATTATACTTCATCTGCCATGCATTTGCCCACTCACCTAACCTATCCAAGTCAATCTGCAGCCTCATAGCATCCTCCTCGCAGCTCACACTGCCACCCAACTTAGTGTCATCGGCAAATTTGGAGATACTACATTTAATCCCCTCGTCTAAATCATTAATGTACAATGTAAACAGCTGGGGCCCCAGCACAGAACCTTGCGGTACCCCACTAGTCACTGCCTGCCATTCTGAAAAGTACCCATTTACTCCTACTCTTTGCTTCCTGTCTGACAACCAGTTCTCAATCCACGTCAGCACACTACCCCCAATCCAATGTGCTTTAACTTTGCACGTTAATCTCTTCTGTGGGACCTTGTCGAAAGCCTTCTGAAAGTCCAAACACACCATATCAACTGGTTCTCCCTTGTCCACTCTACTGGAAACATCCTCAAAAAATTCCAGAAGATTTGTCAAGCATGATTTCCCTTTCACAAATCCATGCTGACTTGGACCTATCCTGTCACCTCTTTCCAAATGCACTGCTACAATATCCTTAATAATTGATTCCATAATTTTACCCGCTACTGAGGTCAGGCTGACCGGTCTATAATTCCCTGTTTTCTCTCTCCCTCCTTTTTTAAAAAGTGGGGTTACATTGGCTACCCTCCACTCCATAGGAACTGATCCAGAGTCGATGGAATGTTGGAAAATGACTGTCAATGCATCCGCTATTTCCAAGGCCACCTCCTTAAGTACTCTGGATGCAGTCCATCAGGCCCTGGGGATTTATCGGCCTTCAATCCCATCAATTTCCCCAACACAATTTCCCGACTAATAAGGATTTCCCTCAGTTCCTCCTTCTTACTAGACCCTCTGACCCCTTTTATATCCGGAAGGTTGTTTGTGTCCTCCTCAGTGAATACCGAACCAAAGTATTTGTTCAATTGGTCTGCCATTTCTTTGTTCCCCGTTATGACTTCCCCTGATTCTGACTGCAGGGTACGTTTGTCTTTACTAACCTTTTTCTCTTTACATACCTATAGAAACGACTCACCAACACCAACACCAGCGTTTGCACCGAGACGATCAACCAGGGAAAGGAAGGCCCCAGATTGACTCAGATAAACCTGTAAATACCTTATTTAACCACCAGAGGTCTCATCCCCTGGAGTACAAAGGGATCCCACAATCCCTTGGGAGCACCTGTACATCGGGAGGCCTCACAGGCTGGAGAGGCACTCTGGAGACCTGCAATAAAGGATTACGGTCACACATTACTTTGAGCTTACGGCATCTGGTCAGATTCTTAAGTCTTGAATAAAAAGGTGGGAAATCAAAAACAAGGCGGGGAATAACCTGAAAAGCCAAGTGGTGTCACGCAAAGGGTAGCGGGAATCTGGAACGTCCTGCCCCAGAAACTGTTGAGGCCGGGGGTTAATCTGAGCTTTCAGACTGAGTTGGAAGATTTTTGTTGGGTAAGGCTACAACAACAACAACAACTTGGCCGATTATCAAAACAAATATGACAAAGAGCCACATAAGGAGATATTAGGGCAGGTGAGCAAAGAGGTCGGTTTTAAGGAGCGTTTTAAAGGAGGAAAGAGAGGTAGAGAGGCGGAGGGGTTTAGGGAGGGAATTCCAGAGCTTGGGGCCCAGGCAGCTGAAGGCACGGCCACCGATGGTGGAGCGATTATAATCAGGGATGGTCAAGGGGGCAGAATTAGAGGAGCGCAGAGATCTCGGGGGAAGCGGGGGGGGGGGAGGAGATTACAGAGATAGGGAGGGGGCAGGGCCATGGAGGGATTTAAAAATAAGGATGAGAATTTTGAAATCGAGGCGTTGCTTAACCGGGAGCCAATGTAGGTCAGTGAGCACAGGGGGTGACCAGCTCCGTTGGGCAGGGCCACATTGTCCACATGCCAGACACAAGACTCCCAAAGCAAGCGCTCTACTCGGAACTCCTTCACGGCAAACGAGCCAAAGGTGGACAGAGGAAACGTTACAAGAACACCCTCAAAGCCTCCCTGATAAAGTGCAACATCCCCACTGACACCTGGGAGTCCCTGGCCAAAGACCGCCCTAAGTGGAGGAAGTGCATCCGGGAGGGCGCTGAGCACCTCGAGTCTCATCGCCGAGAGCATGCAGAAACCAAGCACAGGCAGCGGAAGGAGCGTGCGGCAAACCTGTCCCACCCTCCCCTTCCCTCAACGTCTGTCTGTCCCACCTGTGACAGGGACTGTAATTCCCGTATTGGACTGTTCCGTCACCTGAGAACTCACTGTTAGAGTGGAAGCAAGTCTTCCTCGATTCCGAGGGAAAGGCGATGGTGATGATGATAGATGGGTGAGTGGGACTTGGTGCGGGTTAGGACACGGGGGGCAGCCGAGTTTTGGATGAGCTCAAGTTAGAAACAGGGAAACATAGAAAATAGGTGCAGGAGTAGGCCATTTGACCCTTCGAGCCTGCACCGCCATTCAATGAGTTCATGGCTGAACATGCAACTTCAGTACCCCATTCCTGCTTTCTCACCATACCCCTTGATCCCCCTAGTAGTAAGGACTACATCTAACTCCTTTTTGAATATATTTAGTGAATTGGCCTCAACAACTTCCTGTGGTAGAGAATTCCACAGGTTCACCACTCTCTGGGTGAAGAAGTTTCTCCTCATCTCGGTTTACGTCGGGTAGAATGTGGCAGGCCGGCCAGGAGTGCGTTGGAATAGTCAAGTCTGGAGGTGACAAAGGCCCGGATGAGGGTTTCAGCAGCAGATGAGCTGAGGCAGGGGCGGAGACGGGCGATGTTACGGAGGGGGATATAGCCGGTCTGGGTGATGGTCTGAAGCTGGTTTCTGTGATGTTCTCCTTCAGAAGCTGGGGCCATGTGCCAAACAATGTGTCAGTGTGAACGTTCCGGCTGATCACCGGTCAGCGGGGATTGAGGGCTGGTCATGTCTGACTAATGCTGACTGTTTGAGGAGCTCACTCACACGGTGGCTGGAGGAGTGTGGACAGATGCTGTTTATATCAACCACCAGAGGCTTTAGATCAGGTTCCACGCAGGAGATTATTGGCAGGAATGAGAGCGCGCAGGATGGGGGGTAACCTTGTGACACGGGATGGGGCGGTATGTGGTTGGGATGTTGGAGAGCGAGAGTAGGGATAGAGGGAATGTTCTCGGATTGGTTGGATGTGACCAGTGGTGTTCCCAGGGATCTGTGCTGGGGCCTGAGCCTCTCACCATGTGTATTATTGACTCGGAGGAAGGGATCGAGAGCTGGATATTCCGCTGACTATTGGGATCGGGACAGAATCTTCACAGTGACGGATCCTTAGAGATACGGCAACAGCTTCTAAAGGAGATCGGTACAGAATCCCCCCCCCCACCCCCGCAATACACCCCCCCCACAAATCCCCCCCTCAATCCCACCCCACAATCCCCCCCGCAATACATCCCCCCACAAACCCCCCCCTCAATCCCACCCCACAATCCCCCCCGCAATCCTCCCCCACCCCCGCAATTCACCCCCACCCCGCACTGTACAATGGCCCCCCGCAATACACCCCCCCACAAATCAGCCCCCCCACAAACCCCCCCGCACTGTGCAATGGCCTCTCCCCCCGCATCCTGCGTTTAGACTGGGAATTTGGAATGATACAAACTTCCACCACCAGAGGGCAGTGATGACAGTAACTAGCAAACAGACCCAGCTCAATGCTCAAACCCCCAATGCTCCCCCCACCCTGCATTGTGCTGAGTCTTTGCAACCGAAGTACCAGGGACAAGAGCCGCACTACTGTCGGAGGGGCAGTACTGAGGGAGTGCCGCACTGTCGGAGGGTCAGTACTGAGGGAGTGCCGCACTGTCGGAGGGTCAGTACTGAGGGAGTGCCGCACTGTCGGAGGGGCTGTACTGAGGGAGTGCCGCACTGTCGGAGGGGCAGTACTGAGGGAGTGCCGCACTGTCGGAGGGGCAGTACTGAGGGAGTGCCGCACTGTCGGAGGGTCAGTACTGAGGGAGTGCCGCACTGTCGGAGGGTCAGTACTGAGGGAGTGCCGCACTGTCGGAGGGGCGGTACTGAGGGAGCGCCGCACTGTCGGAGGGGCAGTACTGAGGGAGCGCCGCACTGTCAGAGGGGCATTACTGAGGTAGTGCCGCACTGTCGGAGGGGCAGTACTGAGGGAGTGCCGCACTGTCGGAGCGGCAGTGCTGAGGGAGCGCCGCACTGTCGGAGGGGCAGTACTGAGGGAGTGCCGCACTGTCGGAGGGGCAGTGCTGAGGGAGCGCCGCACTGTCGGAGGGGCAGTGCTGAGGGAGCGCCGCACTGTCGGAGGGGCAGTACTGAGGGAGTGCTGCACTGTGGGAGGGACAGTACTGAGGGAGCGCCGCACTGTCGGAGGGGCAGTACTGAGGGAGCGCCGCACTGTCGGAGGGGCAGTACTGAGGGAGTGCTGCACTGTCGGAGGGGCAGTACTGAGGGAGTGCCGCACTGTCGGAGGGGCAGTACTGAGGGAGTGCCGCACTGTCGGAGGGGCAGTGCTGAGGGAGTGCCGCACTGTCGGAGGGGCAGTGCTGAGGGAGTGCCGCACTGTCGGAGGGGCAGTACTGAGGGAGTGCCGCACTGTTGGAGGGGCAGTACTGAGGGAGTGCCGCACTGTCGGAGGGGCAGTACTGAGGGAGTGCTGTCGGAGGGGCAGTACTGAGGGAGTGCTGCACTGTCGGAGGGACAGTACTGAGGTAGTGCCGCACTGTCGGAGGGGCAGTACTGAGGGAGTGCCGCACTGTCGGAGGGGCAGTACTGAGGGAGTGCCGCACTGTCGGAGGGGCAGTACTGAGGGAGTGCCGCACTGTCGGAGGGGCAGTACTGAGGGAGTGCTGTAGTGTTGGAGATGCCATTTTTCAGATGAGGCGTTCAACTGAGGCCCTGTCTAGTCCCTCATGTGGACATGAAAGAGCCCACGGCACTACGTGCAAATTGCTTTGGCAACAGGATTGTAAACAATGATGAAATCCATCCTGCGGTGTGTGTGTGTACACGGAGTGTGTGAGAGGGCGGAGTGTGTGTACACGGTGTGTGTGAGGGCGGTGCGTGTGTACACGGTGTGTGTGAGGGAAGTGTGTGTGTACACAGTGTGTGTGTACACGGTGTGTGTGAGGGCAGTGTGTGTGTACACGGTGTGTGAGGGCAGTGTGTGTGTACACGGTGTGTGTGTACACGGTGTGTGTGAGGGCGGTGTGTGTGAGGGCGGTGTGTGTGTACATGGTGTGTGTGTACACGGTGTGTGTGTGAGGGCGGTGTGTGTGTACACGGTGTGTGTGTACATGGTGTGTGTGAGGGCAGTGTGTGTGTACACGGTGTGTGTGTACACGGTGTGTGTGAGGGCAGTGTGCGTGTACACGGTGTGTGAGGGCAGTGTGTGTGTACACGGTGTGTGTGTACACGTTGTGTGTGAGGGCAGTGTGTGTGTACACGGTGTGTGAGGGCAGTGTGTGTGTACACGGTGTGTGTGTACACGGTGTGTGTGAGGGCGGTGTGTGTGTACACGGTGTGTGAGGGCAGTGTGTGTGTACACGGTGTGTGTGTACACGGTGTGTGTGAGGGCGGTGTGTGTGAGGGCGGTGTGTGTGTACATGGTGTGTGTGTACACGGTGTGTGTGTGAGGGCGGTGTGTGTGTACACGGTGTGTGTGTACACGGTGTGTGTGAGGGCAGTGTGTGTGTACACGGTGTGTGTGTACACGGTGTGTGTGAGGGCAGTGTGCGTGTACACGGTGTGTGAGGGCAGTGTGTGTGTACACGGTGTGTGTGTACACGGTGTGTGTGTACACGGTGTGTGAGGGCAGTGTGTGTGTACACGGTGTGTGTGTACACAATGTGTGTGAGGGCAGTGTGTGTGTACACGGTGTGTGAGGGCAGTGTGTGTGTACACGGTGTGTGTGTACACGGTGTGTGAGGGCAGTGTGTGTGTACACGGTGTGTGTGTACACAGTGTGTGTGAGGGCAGTGTGTGTGTACACGGTGTGTGAGGGCAGTGTGTGTGTACACGGTGTGTGTGTACACAGTGTGTGTGTACGTGTACACTGGCTGTGCCGACGTGAGCTGCCTCAGCCTGTTCCTCAGTCTGTGCCCTAATCGTATTCCGATCTTTCTAACCAGTTTATGGTCTCGCTGCTCACCAACGGATGCAGGGAGTAACCAGATTATCTGCAGCGAAGATGGATGCGTTGCCTCTGTGAGATTTCTCTGTGGGGCGGGAGCTGTGTGTCTGAGTGCAGCCAGTAACTGGAGCAGCAGTGGGCGGTGAGCTGAGCCTGGTCTGTGGGACCGGTCCTGGAACCATCCGTGGCATTAACCGTGGCAGGGTTAATCCAACTCAGAGCTCCAGGGGTGACTCACTGCCAATCCGCAGGTTACCAGGTCACTAGGGGATAGAAGGACTCAGGGTGAGATCACCGCTGGTTATGGGGATGAAGATATCAATCACATGGATTCAGTGACTAATCGTCCCCGTGGATGCTGCTCTGTGCCTTTGAGTCCCGATGAAGCACACAGCTCCTGCAGTGACTGAGGGCTGTGTGTGTTCCCCATGAGGCTGACTGACCTCCCGTGGAGCAGCACCTTTGGCACTGATTGGTGAGGGGGCCGCGTGACATCACACTGCACTGGACGATGACACTTACTGGTGTCTGCTCACGAATGCACTTGCTCCACACCCTGTCGCAGTGTCTGGTCTCGATGTTGCTCACCATCTGCCCGAGTCTCTCTGCACCAGTCAATAATTCGCCAATAGATATCCCACATTCTGTCGCTGCCAGCGGCTCACAGGCACAAAGAGCAAAGCCCGTTTGTATATTGCACCATTCTTGACCTCAGGATGTCCCAAAGCGCCTCACGGTGTCATCGTCGCTGTAACACAGGCAAGCACGGCGCATTGTGCACAGCAAGATACCATAAACACCTCACGGGCAACTTAACCTGTTTTTAGTTGGTTAAGTGACAAATGTTCGACAGGACATAATCCACTGAGGGAGCCCCGCACTGTCAGAGGGGCAGTACTGAGGGAGTGCCGCACTGTCGGAGGGGCAGTACTGAGGGAGTGCCGCACTGTCGGAGGGGCAGTACTGAGGGAGCGCCGCACTGTCGGAGGGGCAGTACTGAGGGAGTGCCGCACTGTCGGAGGGGCAGTACTGAGGGAGTGCCGCACTGTCGGAGGGGCAGTACTGAGGGAGTGCCGCACTGTCGGAGGGGCAGTACTGAGGGAGCGCCGCACTGTTGGAGGGGCAGTACTGAGGGAGGGCTGCACTGTCGGAGGGGCAGTACTGAGGGAGTGCCGCACTGTCGGAGGGGCAGTACTGAGGGAGTGCCGCACTGTCGGAAGGTCAGTACTGAGGGAGTGCCGCACTGTCGGAGGGGCAGTACTGAGGGAGTGCCGCACTGTCGGAGGGGCAGTACTGAGGGAGCGCCGCACTGTTGGAGGGGCAGTACTGAGGGAGGGCCGCATTGTCGGAGGGGCAGTACTGAGGGAGTGCCGCACTGTCGGAGGGGCAGTACTGAGGGAGCGTCGCACTGTTGGAGGGGCAGTACTGAGGGAGCGCCGCACTGTCAGAGGGGCAGTACTGAGGGAGTGCTGCACTGTGGGAGGGGCAGTACTGAGGGAGTGCCGCACTGTCGGAGGGGCAGTACTGAGGGAGCCCCGGACTGTCGGAGGGGCAGTACTGAGGGAGTGCCGCACTGTCGGAGGGGCAGTACTGAGGGAGTGCCGCACTGTCGGAGGGGCAGTACTGAGGGAGTGCCGCACTGTTGGAGGGGCAGTACTGAGGGAGTGCCGCACTGTCGGAGGGGCAGTACTGAGGGAGCGCCGCACTGTCGGAGGGGCAGTACTGAGGGAGTGCCGCACTGTGGGAGGGGCAGTACGGAGGGAGTGCCGCACTGTGGGAGCGGCAGTACTGAGGGAGTGCCGCACTGTGGGAGGGGCAGTACTGAGGGAGTGCCGCACTGTGGGAGGGGCAGTACTGAGGGAGCGGTGCACTGTCAGAGGGGCAGTACTGAGGGAGCGGCGCACTGTCGGAGGGGCAGTACTGAGGGAGTGCCGCACTGTGGGAGGGGCAGTACTGAGGGAGCCCCGCACTGTCGGAGCGGCAGTACTGAGGGAGTGCCGCACTGTGGGAGGGGCAGTACTGAGGGAGCGCCGCACTGTCGGAGGGGCAGTACGGAGGGAGTGCCGCACTGTCGGAGGGGCAGTACTGAGGGAGTGCCGCACTGTCGGAGGGGTAGTACTGAGGGAACGCCGCACTGTCGGAGGGGCAGTACTGAGGGAGTGCCGCACTGTCGGAGGGGCAGTACTGACGGAGTGCCGCACTGTCGGAGGGGCAGTACTGACGGAGTGCCGCACTGTCGGAGGGGCAGTACTGAGGGAGTGCTGCACTGTTGGAGGGGCAGTACTAAGGGAGCCCCGCACTGTCGGAGGGGCAGTACTGAGGGAGCCCCGCACTGTCGGAGGGGCAGTACTGAGGGAGCCCCGCACTGTGGGAGGGGCAGTACTGACGGAGTGCCGCACTGTCGGAGGGGCAGTACTGAGTGAGTGCCGCACTGTCAGAGGGGCAGTACTGAGGGAGTGCTGTACTGTCGGAGGGGCAGTACTAAGGGAGCCCCGCACTGTCGGAGGGGCAGTACTGAGGGAGCCCCGCACTGTCGGAGGGGCAGTACTGAGGGAGCCCCGCACTGTCGGAGGGGCAGTACTGAGGGAGCGCTGCACTGTCGGAAGGGCAGTACTGAGGGAGTGCCGCACTGTGGGAGGGGCAGTACTGAGGGAGCGCCGCACTGTGGGAGGGGCAGTACTGAGGGAGCGGCGCACTGTCGGAGGGGCAGTACTGAGGGAGTGCCGCACTGTGGGAGGGGCAGTACTGAGGGAGCCCCGCACTGTCGGAGCGGCAGTACTGAGGGAGTGCCGCACTGTGGGAGGGGCAGTACTGAGGGAGCGCCGCACTGTCGGAGGGGCAGTACGGAGGGAGTGCCGCACTGTCGGAGGGGCAGTACTGAGGGAGTGCCGCACTGTCGGAGGGGTAGTACTGAGGGAACGCCGCACTGTCGGAGGGGCAGTACTGAGGGAGTGCCGCACTGTCGGAGGGGCAGTACTGACGGAGTGCCGCACTGTCGGAGGGGCAGTACTGAGGGAGTGCTGCACTGTTGGAGGGGCAGTACTAAGGGAGCCCCGCACTGTCGGAGGGGCAGTACTGAGGGAGCCCCGCACTGTCGGAGGGGCAGTACTGAGGGAGCCCCGCACTGTGGGAGGGGCAGTACTGACGGAGTGCCGCACTGTCGGAGGGGCAGTACTGAGTGAGTGCCGCACTGTCAGAGGGGCAGTACTGAGGGAGTGCTGTACTGTCGGAGGGGCAGTACTAAGGGAGCCCCGCACTGTCGGAGGGGCAGTACTGAGGGAGCCCCGCACTGTCGGAGGGGCAGTACTGAGGGAGCCCCGCACTGTCGGAGGGGCAGTACTGAGGGAGCGCTGCACTGTCGGAAGGGCAGTACTGAGGGAGTGCTGTACTGTCGGAGGGGCAGTACTAAGGGAGCCCCGCACTGTCGGAGGGGCAGTACTAAGGGAGCCCCGCACTGTCGGAGGGGCAGTACTGAGGGAGCGCTGCACTGTCGGAGGGGCAGTACTGAGGGAGCGCCGCACTGTGGGAGGGGCAGTACTGAGGGAGCGCCGCACTGTGGGAGGGGCAGTACTGAGGGAGCGGCGCACTGTCGGAGGGGCAGTACTGAGGGAGTGCCGCACTGTGGGAGGGGCAGTACTGAGGGAGCCCCGCACTGTCGGAGCGGCAGTACTGAGGGAGTGCCGCACTGTGGGAGGGGCAGTACTGAGGGAGTGCCGCACCGTCGGAGGGGCAGTACTGAGGGAGCGCCGCACTGTCAGAGGGGCAGTATTGAGGGAACGCCGCACTGTCGGAGGGGTTGTACTGAGGGAACGCCGCACTGTCGGAGGGGCAGTACTGAGGGAGTGCCGCACTGTCGGAGGGGCAGTACTGACGGAGTGCCGCACTGTCGGAGGGGCAGTACTGACGGAGTGCCGCACTGTCGGAGGGGCAGTACTGAGGGAGTGCTGCACTGTTGGAGGGGCAGTACTGAGGGAGCCCCGCACTGTCGGAGGGGCAGTACTGAGGGAGCCCCGCACTGTGGGAGGGGCAGTACTGACGGAGTGCCGCACTGTCGGAGGGGCAGTACTGAGGGAGCGCCGCACTGTCGGAGGGGCAGTACTGAAGGAGTGCTGTACTGTCGGAGGGGCAGTACTGAGTGAGTGCCGCACTGTCAGAGGGGCAGTACTGAGGGAGTGCTGCACTGTCGGAGGGGCAGTTCTAAGGGAGCCCCGCACTGTCGGAGGGGCAGTACTGAGGGAGCCCCGCACTGTCGGAGGGGCAGTACTGAGGGAGCGCTGCACTGTCGGAGGGGCAGTACTGAGGGAGCCCCGCACTGTCGGAGGGGCAGTACTGAGGGAGCCCCGCACTGTCGGAGGGGCAGTACTGAGGGAGCGCTGCACCGTCGGAGGGGCAGTACTGAGGGAGCGCTGCACTGTTGGAGGGGCAGTACTGAGGGAGCCCCGCACTGTTGGAGGGGCAGTACTGAGGGAGTGCCGCACTGTGGGAGGGGCAGTACTGAGGGAGCGCCGCACTGTCGGAGGGGCAGTACGGAGGGAGTGCCGCACTGTCGGAGGGGCAGTACTGAGGGAGTGCCGCACTGTTGAAGGGGTAGTACTGAGGGAACGCCGCACTGTCGGAGGGGCAGTACTGAGGGAGTGCCGCACTGTCGGAGGGGCAGTACTGACGGAGTGCCGCACTGTCGGAGGGGCAGTACTGACTGAGTGCCGCACTGTCGGAGGGGCAGTACTGAGGGAGTGCTGCACTGTTGGAGGGGCAGTACTAAGGGAGCCCCGCACTGTCGGAGGGGCAGTACTGAGGGAGCCCCGCACTGTCGGAGGGGCAGTACTGAGGGAGCCCCGCACTGTGGGAGGGGCAGTACTGACGGAGTGCCGCACTGTCGGAGGGGCAGTACTGAGTGAGTGCCGCACTGTCAGAGGGGCAGTACTGAGGGAGTGCTGTACTGTCGGAGGGGCAGTACTAAGGGAGCCCCGCACTGTCGGAGGGGCAGTACTGAGGGAGCCCCGCACTGTCGGAGGGGCAGTACTGAGGGAGCCCCGCACTGTCGGAGGGGCAGTACTGAGGGAGCGCTGCACTGTCGGAAGGGCAGTACTGAGGGAGTGCCGCACTGTGGGAGGGGCAGTACTGAGGGAGCGCCGCACTGTGGGAGGGGCAGTACTGAGGGAGCGGCGCACTGTCGGAGGGGCAGTACTGAGGGAGTGCCGCACTGTGGGAGGGGCAGTACTGAGGGAGCCCCGCACTGTCGGAGCGGCAGTACTGAGGGAGTGCCGCACTGTGGGAGGGGCAGTACTGAGGGAGCGCCGCACTGTCGGAGGGGCAGTACGGAGGGAGTGCCGCACTGTCGGAGGGGCAGTACTGAGGGAGTGCCGCACTGTCGGAGGGGTAGTACTGAGGGAACGCCGCACTGTCGGAGGGGCAGTACTGAGGGAGTGCCGCACTGTCGGAGGGGCAGTACTGACGGAGTGCCGCACTGTCGGAGGGGCAGTACTGAGGGAGTGCTGCACTGTTGGAGGGGCAGTACTAAGGGAGCCCCGCACTGTCGGAGGGGCAGTACTGAGGGAGCCCCGCACTGTCGGAGGGGCAGTACTGAGGGAGCCCCGCACTGTGGGAGGGGCAGTACTGACGGAGTGCCGCACTGTCGGAGGGGCAGTACTGAGTGAGTGCCGCACTGTCAGAGGGGCAGTACTGAGGGAGTGCTGTACTGTCGGAGGGGCAGTACTAAGGGAGCCCCGCACTGTCGGAGGGGCAGTACTGAGGGAGCCCCGCACTGTCGGAGGGGCAGTACTGAGGGAGCCCCGCACTGTCGGAGGGGCAGTACTGAGGGAGCGCTGCACTGTCGGAAGGGCAGTACTGAGGGAGTGCTGTACTGTCGGAGGGGCAGTACTAAGGGAGCCCCGCACTGTCGGAAGGGCAGTACTGAGGGAGCGCCGCACTGTCGGAGGGGCAGTACTGACGGAGTGCCGCACTGTCGGAGGGGCAGTACTGACGGAGTGCCGCACTGTCAGAGGGGCAGTACTGAGGGAGTGCCGCACTGTCGGAGGGGTAGTACTGAGGGAACGCCGCACTGTCGGAGGGGCAGTACTGAGGGAGCGCCGCACTGTCAGAGGGGCAGTATTGAGGGAACGCCGCACTGTCGGAGGGGTAGTACTGAGGGAACGCCGCACTGTCGGAGGGGCAGTACTGAGGGAGTGCCGCACTGTCGGAGGGGCAGTACTGAGGGAGCGCCGCACTGTCGGAGGGGCAGTACTGACGGAGTGCCGCACTGTCGGAGGGGCAGTACTGACGGAGTGCCGCACTGTCGGAGGGGCAGTACTGAGGGAGTGCTGCACTGTTGGAGGGGCAGTACTGAGGGAGCCCCGCACTGTCGGAGGGGCAGTACTGAGGGAGCCCCGCACTGTGGGAGGGGCAGTACTGACGGAGTGCCGCACTGTCGGAGGGGCAGTACTGAGGGAGCGCCGCACTGTCGGAGGGGCAGTACTGAAGGAGCGCTGCACTGTCGGAGGGGCAGTACTGAGGGAGCCCCGCACTGTCGGAGGGGCAGTACTGACGGAGTGCCGCACTGTTGGAGGGGCAGTACTGAGGGAGTGTTGCACTGTCGGAGGGGCAGTACTGAGGGAGTGCCGCACTGTTGGAGGGGCAGTACTGAGCGAGTGTCGCACTGTCGGAGGGTCAGTACTGAGCAAGTGTCGCACTGTCGGAGGGGCAGTACTATGAACATAAGAAATAGGAACAGGAGTAGGCCATTCGGCCCCTCGAGCCTGCTCTGCTGTTCAATACGATCACGGCTGATCTTCGACCTCAACTCCACTTTCCCGCCTGATCTCCATATCCCTCGATTCCTCTCGAGTCCAAAAATCTATCGATCTCTGCCTTGAATATACTCAACGACTGAGTCTCCACAGCCCTCTGGGGCAGAGAATTCCAAAGATTCACCACCCTCTGAGTGAAGAAATTCCTCCACATCTCAGTATAAATGGCTGACTCATGCGGCCAGACGTTCGATGAAGACCCTCAGCGCCCGATTGCTCGGTGAGAAGGATCACCAACGCTCGGCGAGGAAAACGGGCGAGAATTATCATTTTGAGGGTAAAGGTGGAGCTGATCGCCTGCCACTCACTCTCGGCGGTGTCATGTATTCAACCAACATTGTAACCCATGTATAATCTGACCGAAGTTGTACACTGTGAGAACAATGGCCACTAGGTGGTCACGAGGATGGGATTTAAACCACGCGAGCATGGCCACTAGCAGAAACATAGAAACATAGAAACATAGAAAATAGGTGCAGGAGTAGGCCATTCGGCCCCTCGAGCCTGCACCGCCATTCAATGAGTTCATGGCTGAACATGCAACTTCAGTACCCCATTCCTGCTTTCTCGCCATACCCCTTGATCCCCCGAGTAGTAAGGAATACATCTAACTCCTTTTTGAATATATTTAGTGAATTGGCCTCAACAACTTTCTGTGGTAGAGAATTCCACAGGTTCACCACTCTCTGGGTGAAGAAGTTTCTCCTCATCTCGGTCCTAAATGGCTTACCCCTTATCCTCAGACTGTGACCCCTGGTTCTGGACTTCCCCAACATTGGGAACATTCTTCCTGCATCTAACCTGTCTGAACCCGTCAGAACTTTAAATGTTTCTATGAGGTCCCCTCTCATTCTTCTGAACTCCAGTGAATACAAGCCCAGTTGATCCAGTCTTTCTTGATAGGTCAGTCCCACCATCCTGGGAATCAGTCTGGTGAACCTTCGCTGCACTCCCTCAATAGCAAGAATGTCCTTCCTCAAGTTAGGAGACCAAAACTGTACACAATACTCCAGGTGTGGCCTCACCAAGGCCCTGTACAACTGTAGCAACACCTCCCTGCCCCTGTACTCAAATCCCCTCGCTATGAAGGCCAACATGCCATTTGCTTTCTTAACCACCTGCTGTACCTGCATGCCAACCTTCAATGACTGATGTACCATGACACCCAGGTCTCGTTGCACCTCCCCTTTTCCTAATCTGTCACCATTCAGATAATAGTCTGTCTCTCTGTTTTTACCACCAAAGTGGATAACCTCACATTTATCCACATTATACTTCATCTGCCATGCATTTGCCCACTCACCTAACCTATCCAAGTCACTCTGCAGCCTCATAGCATCCTCCTCGCAGCTCACACTGCCACCCAACTTAGTGTCATCCGCAAATTTGGAGATACTACATTTAATCCCCTCGTCTAAATCATTAATGTACAGTGTAAACAGCTGGGGCCCCAGCACAGAACCTTGCGGTACCCCACTAGTCACTGCCTGCCATTCTGAAAAGTCCCCATTTACTCCTACTCTTTGCTTCCTGTCTGACAACCAGTTCTCAATCCATGTGTCAGCACACTACCCCCAATCCCATGTGCTTTAACTTTGCACATTAATCTCTTGTGTGGGACCTTGTCGAAAGCCTTCTGAAAGTCCAAATATACCACATCAACTGGTTCTCCCTTGTCCACTCTACTGGAAACATCCTCAAAAAATTCCAGAAGGTTTGTCAAGCATGATTTCCCTTTCACAAATCCATGCTGACTTGGACCTATCATATCACCTCTTTCCAAATGCGCTGCTATGACATCCTTAATAATTGATTGCATCATTTTACCCACTACTAAGGTCAGGCTGACTGGTCTATAATTCCCTGTTTTCTCTCTCCCTCCTTTTTAAAAAGTGGGGTTACATTGGCTACCCTCCACAGGAACTGATCCAGAGTCTATGGAATGTTGGAAAATGACTGTCAATGCATCCACTATTTCCAAGGCCACCTCCTTAAGTACTCTGGGATGCAGTCCATCAGGCCCTGGGGATTTATCGGCCTTCAATCCCATCAATTTCCCCAACACAATTTCCTGACTAATACAGATTTCCCTCAGTTCCTCCTCCTTACTAGACCCTCTGACCCCTTTTATATCCGGAAGGTTGTTGGTGTCCTCCTTAGTGAATACCGAACCAAAGTACTTGTTCAATTGGTCTGCCATTTCTTTGTTCCCCGTTATGACTTCCCCTGATTCTGACTGCAGGGGACCTACGTTTGTCTTTACTAACCTTTTTCTCTTTACATACCTATAGAAACTTTTGCAATCCGCCTTAATGTTCCCTGCAAGCTTCCTCTCGTACTCCATTTTCCCTGCCCTAATCAAACCCTTTGTCCTCCTCTGCTGAGTTTTAAATTTCTCCCAGTCCCCAGGTTCGCTGCTATTTCTGGCCAATTTGTATGCCACTTCCTTGGCTTTAATACTATCCCTGATTTCCCTTGATAGCCACGGTTGAGCCACCTTCCCTTTTTTATTTTTACGCCAGACAGGGATGTACAATTGTTGTATTTCATCCATGCGGTCTCTAAATTTCTGCCATTGCCCATCCACAGTCAACCCCTTCAGTATCATTCACCAATCCATCCTAGCCAATTCACGCCTCATACCTTCAAAGTTATCCTTCTTTAAGTTCTGGACCATGATCTCTGAATTTACTGTTTCATTCTCCATCCTAATGCAGAATTCCACCATATTATGGTCACTCTTCCCCAAGGGGCCTCGCACAACGAGATTGCTAATTAATCCTCTCGCATTACACAACACCCAGTCTAATATGGCCTCCCCCCTAGTTGGTTCCTCGACATATTGGTCTAGAAAACCATCCCTTATGCACTCCAGGAAATCATCCTCCACCGTAGTGCTTCCAGTTTGGCTAGCCCAATCTATGTGCATATTAAAGTCACCCATTATAACTGCTGCACCTTTATTGCATGCACCCCTAATTTCCTGTTTGATACCCTCCCAAACATCACTACTACTGTTTGGAGGTCTGTAAACAACTCCCACTAACGTTTTTTGCCCTTTGGTGTTCTGCAGCTCTACCCATATAGATTCCACATCATCCAAGCTAATGTCCTTCCTAACTATTGCATTAATCTCCTCTTTAACCAGCAATGCTACCCCACCTCCTTTTCCTTTTATTCTATCCTTCCTGAATGTTGAATACCCCTGGATGTTGAGTTCCCAGCCCTGATCATCCTGGAGTTACGTCTCCGTAATCCCAATCACATCATATCTGTTAACATCTATTTGCACAGTTAATTCATCCACCTTATTGCGGATACTCCTTGCATTAAGACACAGAGCCTTCAGGCTTGTTTTTTTAAACACCCTTTGTCCTTTTAGAATTTTGCTGTACAGTGGCCCTTTTTGTTCTTTGCCTTGGGTTTCTCTGCCCTCCACTTTTCCTCATCTCCTTTCTGTCTTTTGCTTTTGCCTCATTTTTGCCTCCCTCTGTCTCCCTGCATTGGTTCCCATCCCCCTGCCATATTAGTTTAACTCCTCCCCAACAGCACTAGCAAACACTTCCCCGAGGACATTGGTTCCGGTCCTGCCTAGGTGCAGATCGTCCGGTTTGTACTGGTCCCACCTCCCCCAGAACCGGTCCCAATGCCCCAGGAATTTGAATCCCTCCCTGCTGCACCACTGCTCAAGCCACATATTCATCTGTGCTATCCTGCGATTCCTACTCTGACTATCACGTGGCATTGGTAGCAATCCCGAGATTACTACTTTTGAGGTCCTACTTTTTAATTTAGCTCCTAGCTCCTTAAATTCGTTTCGTAGGACCTCATCCCTTTTTTTACCTATGTCGTTGGTACCAATGTGCACCATGACAACTGGCTGTTCTCCCTCCCATTTCAGAATGTCCTGCACCCGCTCCGAGACATCCTTGACCCTTGCACCAGGGAGGCAACATACTATCCTGGAGTCTCGGTTACGGCCGCTGAAACGCCTATTTATTCCCCTTACAATTGAATCCCCTATCACTATCACGCTCCCACTCTTTTTCCTGCCCTCCTGTGCAACAGAGCCAGCCACGGTGCCATGAACTTGGCTGCTGCTGCCCTTCCCTGATGAGTCATCCCTCTCAACAGTACTCAAAGCGGTGTATCTGTTTTGCAGGGGGATGACCGCAGGGGACCCCTGCACTCCCTTCCTTACACTGCTCTTCCTGTTGGTCTTCCATTCCCTATCTGGCTGTGGACCCTTCTCCTGCGGTAAGACCAACTCGCTACACGTGATACTCACGTCATTCTCAGCATCGTGGATGCTCCAGAGTGAATCCACCCTCAGCTTCAATTCCGCAACGCGGACCGTCAGGAGCTCGAGGCGGATACACTTCCCGCACACGTAGTCGTCAGGGACACCGGAAGTGTCCCTGAGTTCCCACATGGTACAGGAGGAGCATAACACCCGACCGAGCTCTCCTGCCATGACTTAACTCTTAGATACACTTAAATTGGCAACACAATGTTAAAAGTTACTGACTAATGTAAAAAAGAAAAAGAAAAACTACTCACCAATCACCAGCCAATCACTTACCCCCTTGGCTGTGACGTCACCTTTCTGTTTCTTTCTACTTCTTTTTTGCCTTCTCCCTGTAGCTGCACAAGTCACGCCTTTTATAGGCCTGTCGCCGACCCCGGACTCACGGCTCACCAACATACGAGAGGTACTGTGTTAAGGAATGGTTGGGACAGAGATTCAACATTGTTAAAGCAGCACACAGTTCTCCAGGCAGACAAGGGCAGTCGGGCATGCCCCAACATGTAGTCGAACCCAGAGGGGGAGTTTGACAGAGACAATGGTAAGCTGAACAGCGATTCACGCCACTACAAGGGACAATGCGGCCAGTAATGGGGCCATCAACACCTGTTAATGGTGCACTCAAGGACAATAACAGGGGCAGTCAGGGACGATCGACTGGCAAGGGACCTTTTGTTTCAAACTGCAACTCATGCTGGAGGCGTGGAGGCACACACTCAGCCGGAGTTTGCAGAGATGAGCAAAATACCTGCAGAAATTGCAGAAATGGACACTGGGGGAAATTGCTGGAAGCTGAAGTTCAGCGAGTTCATGTGGAGCACGTATACAGTTCATACACCAGGACCCCACCGATAATGATGAAAGTGCTCCTCAATGGCATCCCAGTATCAATGGAGTTAGACACAGGGGCCAGCCAGTCCCTGATGGGTATCAAACAGTTCGAAAAGTTGTGGGTGTCCAAGGCCAGGAGGCCAAAATTATCGCCGATTGACGCACAGCTACGGACTTACACAAAGCAGATCATTCCGGTGCTAGGCAGCGCCACGGTAGTCGTGACCCACAAAGATTCGGAGAACAGGTTGCCACTCTGGATTGTCCCAGGGGACGGTCCCGCACTACTGGGGAGGAGTTGGCTTGCTGTCATGAACTGGAAATGGGGCGATGTCAATGCAATTTCCTCTGTGGAGCGAGTATCATGCTCACAGGTCCTGGACAAATTTGACTCATTATTTCAACCCGGCATCGGCACTTTCATGGGGGCCAAGGTAGTGATTCACATAAACCCGGACACCAGACCAGTACATCACAAGGCCAGAGCGGTGCCGTACGTGATGTGGGAAAAGATAGAAGGCATCATCTCGCCAGTCGAATTCAGTGACTGGGCGAGCCCGATTGTGCCGGTGCTCAAGGCGGATGGGTCGGTCAGGATATGTGGTGATTACAAGGCCACCATCAATCGTGTGTCACTCCAAGACCAGTACCCGCTACCGAGAGCGGAGGACCTCTTTGCGACGCTATCCGGTGGCAAACTTTTTTAAAAATTGGACCTGACCTCAGCTTACATGACCCAGGAGCTGGCGAGTGAGTCGAAGAAGCTGACCACCATCACGACACACAAGGGGTTGTTTGAGTACAACAGATGTCCGTTCGGGATTCGCTCGGCCGCCGCGATCTTCCAACGAAATATGGAAAGCCTCCTCAAGTCGATTCCAGGGACGATGGTTTTTCAGGACGACATCCTCATCACGGGTTACGATACTGAAGAACACCTCCACGACCTGGAGGAGGTGCTACGCAGACTGGACTGGGTAGGACTGCGACTGAAAAAGGCGAAGTGCGTCTTCCTAGCTCCAGAGGTAGAATTCCTGGGGATGAGGGTAGCAGCAGACGGGATCAGCCCTACTGCGTCCAAGACGGAAGCGATCCAGAGAGCACCCGGACCCCGTAACATGATGGAGCTGCGTTCATTCCTGGGGCTCCTGAACTATTTTGGTAACTTTCTTCCCAAATTGAGCACGCTGCTAGAGCCGCTACACGTGCTCGTACACAAAGGTCGCGAATGAGTCTGGGGGGACAGCCAGGAAAGGGCTTTTAATAGAGCACGCAATTTGTTATGTTCCAACAATCTGTTAACGCTATATGACCCATGTAAGAAACTTGTGTTAACGTGCGATGCGTCGTCCTATGGTGTCGGGTGTGTGTTGCAGCATGTCAATGTCAAGGGTCAGTTACAGTCGGTAGCTTTGCCTCCAGAAGTCTGTCCCAGGCAGAAAGGGGCTACGGGATGTAGAAAAGGAGGCGCTCGCATGTGTATATGCAGTAAAGAAAATGCACCAGTACCTGTTTGGCAGGAAATTTGAGCTGGAGACAGATCACAAACCCCTTACGTCCCTTTTGGCCGACAACAAGGCCATAAATGCAAACGCATCAGCCCGCATACAGAGGTGGGCACTCACGTTAGCTGCCTATGACTATACAATTCAGCACAGACCGGGCACCGAAAACTGCGCCGATGCACTCAGCAGGCTCCCACTAGCCACCACTGAGGGGGCTACCGAGCATGGTGCTGAGATGGTCATGGCTGTTGAAGCTTTCGGAAGCGAAGGCTCACCCGTGACAGCCCGTCAGATTAAAGTCTGGACAAATAGAGACCCGCTATTGTCTCTAATCAAGAAATGTGTCCTGAATGGGGACTGGGCAGCCACGTACAGGGCATGCCCTGAGAAATTTAAACCATTTCACAGGCGCAAGGATGAACTCTCGATTCAGGCCGATTGCCTACTGTGGGGAAACCGCGTAGTCATGCCCCAGATGGGCAGAGAGGTGTTCATCAGAGAACTCCACAATGGGCACCCGGGCATTGTCACGATGAAGGCAATTGCCAGGTCACACGTTTGGTGGCCAGGGATAGACGCAGATCTGGAACTTTGTGTTCGCAGGTGCAACACATGTGCCCAGCTGGGCCATGCGCCCAGGGAAGCCCCCCTTAGCCCCTGGCCATGGCCCGCCAAGCCTTGGTCACGCATCCATGTGGACTACGCAGGTCCTTTCATGGGGAAAATGTTTTTGGTTGTAGTAGACGCCTACTCCAAATGGATCGAGTGTGACATTTTAAATTCAAGCACATCCTCTGCCACGGTAGAAAGCCTACGGGCAATGTTCGCCGCCCACGGTCTACCGGACATCTTGGTCAGCGACAATGGCCCGTGCTTCACAAGCACTGAATTCCAGGACTTCATGGCAGGCAATGGAATCAACCATGTTAGAATGGCACCGTTCAAGCCGGCCTCAAACGGCCAGGCAGAACGAGCAGTGCAGATAATCAAACAGAGGATGCTCAGATTCCAAGGGGGTTCCCTACAAAGCCGCTTATCACGCCTCCTGTTGGCCTATAGATCCCGACCACACTCGCTCACAGGGGTTCCACCCGCAAAGCTACTAATGAAAAGGACGCTCAAAACCCGATTACCCCTTATACACCCCACCATGAAAGAAATTGTCGAGAGCAGGCGCCAGTCACAATATCACTACCATGACAGGAATGCGAGGGCGCGATGTATTGATGTAAATGATCCTGTTTTTGTCCTCAACTATGCTGCAGGGCCCAAATGGCTCGCAGGCACTGTGGTTGCCAAAGAGGGAAATAGGATTCTGGTCGTTAAACTTACCAATGGACAAATCTGCCGCAAACATGTGGATCAAACAAAAAGGAGGTTCAGCAACCCCATAGAAGAAGCAGAGGAAGAACACGATATAGAGTTCACTCCACCACAGGTGACCGAACATCAGAACCAAAGGGAGGAGAGCCCAGTCACTGTGGGCAGTCCGGACAGGCCTGAGGCACCGCAAACAGCAGACACTCAGGCCAGCGCCCAACAACCGGAGCCCCAACTCAGGCGCTCTACAAGGGAGCGTAAACCACCAGAGAGACTCAACCTGTGATCCCAATAAGACTTTGGGGGGGGAGGTGATGTCATGTATTCAACTGTCATTGTAACCCATGTATAAACTGACCTAAGTTGTACACCGTGAGAACACTGACCACTAGGTGGGAGACACTCCTAACCTGGACCTTCAGGTATAAAAGGGGAAGCTCCACCCACCTTCATCACTTGAGTGCTAAGGAATAAAGGACAGGTCACAGACTGACCTTCTCTCAAGCATGGGCCTCGTGTACATTTATACTGTGTAGTAAGGACGTACCAGGCGGTATCTCGGGGGGTAAGTGGAAAGTTAGCCAATGGGCGGTCATTACCGGAATGGACGGTTATTGCAAAAATTTAGGCCGAGGCTGCATTGGACCTACGGAGGGGGGAAAGCCTAAAGAAAAAATCAATATAAAAAAACACATACAAAGCGTTTGCAGGACAGTTTTAAGACTAATCGCCACGGTAACATTTTCAATAAATAATTAAATAACCTTTTGCTGACTTTTCTGTGCAGGGTCCCCCTTAACGATGTAGATGAAGGAATTGAATGTAATATCTCCAAGTTTACAGATGACACTAAGCTGGGTGGCGGTGTGAGCTGTGAGGAGGATGCTAAGAGGCTGTAGGGTGACTTGGACAGGTTAGGTGAGTGGGCAAATGCATGGCAGATGCAGTATAATGTGGATAAATGTGAGGTTATCCACTTTGGGGGCAAAAACAGGAAGGCAGAATATTATCTGAATGGTGACAGATTAGGAAAAGGGAAGGTGCAACGAGACCTGGGTGTCATGGCTTATCAGTCGTTGAAAGTTGGCATGCAGGTGCAGCAGGCGGTTAAGAAAGCAAATGGCATGTTGGCCTTCATAGCTAGGGGATTTGAATATCGGAGCAGGGAGGTCTTACTGCAGTTGTACAGGGCCTTGGTGAGGCCTCACCTGGAATATTGTTTTCAGTTTTGTTCTCCTGATCTGAGGAAGGATGTTCTTGATATTGAGGGAGTGCAGCGAAGGTTCACCAGACTGATTCCAGGGATGGCTGGACTGATATAGGAAGAAAGACTGGATCAACTGGGCCTGTATTTACTGGAGTTTAGAAGGATGAGAGGGATCCCATAGAAACATATAAGATTCTGACGGGTCCGAACAGGTTAGATGCAGGAAGAATGTTCCCGATGTTGGGGAAGTCCAGAACCAAGGGACATAGTCTAAGGATAAGGGGTAAGCCATTTAGGATTGAGATGAGGAGAAACTTCTTCACTCAGAGTTGTTAACCTGTGGAATTCCCTGCCGCAGAGAGTTGTTGATGCCAGTTCATTGGATATATTCAAGAGGGAGTTAGATATGGCCCTTACGGCTAAAGGGTTCAAGGGGTATGGAGAGAAAGCAGGAAAGGGGTACTGAGGGAATGATCAGCCATAATCCTATTGAATGGTGGTGCAGGCTCGAAGGGCCGAATGGCCTACTCCTGTTTGAATGTTTACCGCCCTGTTTCAGTAGCATTTACCGGACGGGTCACTCGGCAATCTGGACGCTGGCGGATGAGCCTAAGCTTATGCCCTTATGGTTGTTCTCGGCGTTGCACGCGGGTGGTCTGGTCCCAGCGGTGACTTCAGATGTAGGCGATACCAAGGAAACAAACCACTGTAACGGCGAGAAAATCGCCGAGTATGAAACAGAAAGCCTGGTCCCGTATCCTGAGAATGTGACCCCTGGTTCTAGACTCTCCAGCCCGGGGGAAACATCCTCTCTGCATCTACCCTGTCAAACCCCCTCAGTACCTTGTATGTTTCAATCAGATCACCTCTCATTCTTCTAAACTCCAGAGAGTATTGGCCCAGTCTACAGTAACTACAGGCCGATCAGGTTAACCTCGGGAGTGGCGGAGCTTTCAGAAACAATAATCAGAGACAAAATTAACAGTCACTTGGACAGTGAGGATTAATTAAGGAACGCCAGCACGGATTGTTAAAGGCAAATCATGTTTAACCAACTTGATGGAGTGTTTTGATGAGGTAACAGAGAGGGTTGATGAGGGTGATGTGGTTGACGTGGTGTACATGGATTTCCAAAAGGCATTTGACAAAGTGCCACATAATCGGCTTACAACAAAGTTGAAGCCCATGGAATAAAAGGGACAGGGGCAGTATGGATACGGGATTGGCTCAGTGACAGGAAACAGAGAGTAGTGGTGAATGGTTGTTTCTGGGACTGGAGGGAGGTATACAGTGGTGTTCCCCAGGGATCGGGACTGGGACCACTGCTTTTCCTGATATATATTAATGACCTGGATGTGGGTGTACAGGACACAGATGACACAAAACTTGGAAGTATAGTGAACAGTGAGGAGGATAGTGAGAGAGGACATAGACAGGCTGGTGGGATGGGCGGGCACGGGGCAGGTGGAATTTAACACAGAAAGGTGTGAATGATGCATTTCGGTAGGAAGAATGAGGAGAGGCAATATAAACTCAAGAGTACAATGCTAAAGGGGGTGCATGAACAGAGAGACCTGGGGGTGTCTGTTTACAAGTCGTTGAAGGTGGCAGGGCAGGTTGAGAAAATGGTTAAAAAAGCTTACGGGATCCTAGACTTCATAAATAGAGGCATAGAGAACAAAAGTGTGGCCATTATGATGAACCTGTGTAAAACAGCGATGAGGAAAGACATTTTACGCAGCGAGTGGTTAGGATCAGGAACGCACAGCCCGGGAGGGTGATGGAGGCAGACTCAATCGTGGCTTTCAAAAGGGAGTTGGATAATTACCTGAAGAAAACATATTTTCAGGGCTGCGGGGCAAGGGCGGGGGAGTGGGACTGGCTGAGGTGCTGTTGCAGAGAGCCGGCACGGGCTCGATGGGCCGAATGGCCTCCTTCTGTACCATTCTCTGATTCTCTGATACTCTGAATGTGACTGAGCCAGTCATTTGACCCGAGCCTCTGCTATCTCCATCCTTATTTCCCTCAGTCACCCCGGAATGCTGACTTTTCTATATTGAGCGCAACCTCTATGGATTTTTATCCAATCCAATATCACGACTTCCTCCTCCTCTCCTTCACTGTGACATTGGCTGCGTCTGCTTGTTTTAAGAAGACTGAAGCGAAGTCATCATTTAGTAGCTCAGCCATGCCCTCTCTCACCACAAGATGATTCCTTTCAGCCCCTAATTGGCCCCACTCTTTCACTATTCACATGTTTATAAAAGACTTTAGTGTTGGCTCCATCCATTCCCGCTTATCCCCCCCCTGCACTCTCTGTATCAGCCTGGCTCCCTGCTGTACCCTGGAGCTGACACTTTATCATCAGCCTCCTCATTGATCTTTCAGTTTAACCTCCACAGGGTGAGATTGGGGGCCGTTGCCCCTCCCATTAGTGCCCCGATGGGTTTGTGCCCGGGCATGGTGAACACACTGACTTCGCCATATTCAGCGGGAGATTTGCGCCCGATCTCCTTCGCCCGGAGATCGTGATGTCATCGCCGGGCACAGTGCCTCCGTTAGCCCCCCGGAGCCAATCTTCAGCTCCTCCCCCGTAGGATCGCTGGGCCAATCACCGACAGCTGCCGGGGGCGGGGATCGGGCAGCCGGGCGCTACGGGCGGGGGCGGGGGCGGGGGCGGGGGCGGGGGCGGGGGCGGGGGCGGGGGCGGGGGCGGGGGCGGGGGCGGGATGATTAAAGGCGGAGAGGCCGAGGTCAGTAAAAACAAACATACCTTTTTCTTCCAGCTTTTTTGTGCGGGTTTGTGTCCGAGGTCGATCAGTCGGGTGCTCTGCCTGCGCGCTGGGCGGAACAGGCAGCATCGCAGCTATCCGTCGGGTCCAGCAAGGAACTGTTTATTTTGCCGAGGCGGCAGCGATGGCCTGTCCCTTTAAGGGAGGGAAGGAGCCTCCGATCCCGGTGACACTGCCCGGTCCAGTGAGCGGCCCATTGGCCCACTCCTCACCCACGCCCCGCCCACTCCCCACCCACGCCCCGCCCACTCCCCGCCCACGCCCCGCCCACTCCCCACCTACGCCCCACCTACGCCCCGACCACTCCCCACCTACGCCCCACCCACTCCCCGCCCACGCCCCGCCCACTCCCCACCCACGCCCCGCCCACTCCCCACCCACGCCCCGCCCACTCCCCGCCCACGCCCCGCCCACTCCCCACCTACGCCCCACCCACTCCCCACCTACGCCCCGCCCACTCCCCACCTACGCCCCGCCCACTCCCCACCTACGCCCCACCCACGCCCGCCCACTCCCCACCCACCCCCCACCCACGCCCGCCCACACCCCACCCACGCCCGCCCACTCCCCACCTACGCCCCACCCACGCCCGCCCACTCCCCACCCACGCCCGCCCACTCCCCGCCCACGCCCCGCCCACTCCCCACCTACGCCCCACCTACGCCCCACCCACGCCCGCCCACTCCCCACCTACGCCCCACCCACGCCCCACCCACTCCCCACCTACGCCCCACCCACTCCCCACCCACGCCCGCCCACTCCCCACCTACGCCCCACCCACGCCCGCCCACTCCCCACCTACGCCCCACCCACTCCCCACCCACGCCCGCCCACTCCCCACCTACGCCCCACCTACGCCCCGCCCACTCCCCACCTACGCCCCACCCACTCCCCACCTACGCCCCGCCCACTCCCCACCCACGCCCCACCTACTCCCCACCTACGCCCCGCCCACTCCCCGCCCACTCCCCACCTACGCCCCGCCCACTCCCCACCCACTCCCCACCTACGCCCCACCCACTCCCCACCTACGCCCCACCCACTCCCCACCTACGCCCCACCCACTCCCCACCTACACCCCACCCACTCCCCAACTACGCCCCACCCACTCCCCACCTACGCCCCACCCACTCCCCACCTACGCCCCACCCACGCCCCACCCACTCCCCACCTACGCCCCATCCACTCCCCACCTACGCCCCACCCACTCCCCACCTACGCCCCACCCACTCCCCACCTACGCACCGCCCACTCCCCACCTACGCCCCACCTACTCCCCACCCACTCCCCACCTACTCCCCACCTACTCCCCACCTACGCCCCACCCACTCCCCACCTATGCCCCACCCACTCCCCACCTACGCCCCGCCCACTCCCCATCTACGCCCCGCCCACTCCCCACCTACGCCCCACCCACTCCCCACCCACTCTCCACCTACGCCCCGCCCACTCCCCTCAGTAAGTCGTCTTTACTCTTATACTCAAACCCTCCTGTAATAAAGACCAACATCCCATTTGCTTTAATCACTTGCTGTACCTGCAGGTTAACTTTCAGTGATTGGTGTACAAGGAACCCAGGTCCCTCTGAACAGCAACATTTCCCAATCTCTCACCATTTAAAAATTACTCTGTTTTTCTATTTTTCCGACCAAAGTGGATAACGTCACATTTCTCCACATTATATTCCATTTGCCATGTTCTTGCCCACTCACTGAGCCTGTCTATAATCCCCTTGGAGCCTCTTTGCATCCTCCTCACAACTTACATTCCCACCGAGCTTTGTATCATCAGTAAACTTGGATATATTACACTCAGTCCCCTCATCCAAATCATTGATATAGATTGTGAATGGCTGGGTCCCCAGCACTGATCCTTGCGGTACCCCACTAGATACAGTCTGCCAACCTGGAAATGACCCGTTTATTCCTACTCTCTGTTTTCTGTCCGTTAACCAATCCTCAATCCATGATAGTATATTACCCCCAATCCCATGAGCCCAAATTTTGTTTAATAGCCTCTTGTGTGGCACCTTATCGAATGCCTTCTGACAATCCAAATACACCACATCCACTGGTTCCCCCTTATCTACTCTGCTCGTTACAACCTCAAAAAACTCTAACAGATTCGTCAATCATAATTCTTTCCCATGCTGTAACAGATTTGTCAAACATGATTTCCTTTCATAAATCCATGTTGACTCTGCCCAATCCTATTATTATATTTTTAACTGCCCTATTAACACGTCCTTAATAATAGATTCTAGCATTTTCCCTACGACTGATGTCAGGCTAACTGGTCTGTAGTTCCCCGTTTTCTCTCTCCCTCCTTTCTTAAATAGCGGGGTTACATTGGCTCCCTTCCAATCTGTGGGAACCGTTCTAGAATTTTGGAACTTGACAACCAATGCATCCACTATCTCTATAGTCACCTCTTTCAAAAACCTCGGATGTAGATTTAACAATTTTTTGCTCCTGCGGGAGGGGAAATATGCGGTGTGCTTCCTGCAAGAAACCCACACCGTTCCGGGAGACAAAGCCACGTGGCTCCTGGAATGGCAAGGAGAGGTCCGCATGAGCCACCTCACCGCCACTTCTAGTGGGGTGGCCATCTTGCTGGGCCCGCATTTTCAGCCGGAGATCTTGGGGGTCGAGGAGCCTGTGCCAGGCCGCTTGCTGCACGTAACGGTTCGCCTGGGGGACGTGCCGCTCCATCTCGTGAACGTGTACGCCCCTCAGCCCGGCCCGCAGCAAACGCGCTTCTTTGAAGAGGTGTCCGCTCTTCTTGGCTCCGTCGACGTCGGCGACTGCATTGTCCTCGGGGGGGATTTTAACTGCACCCTCGAGGCGAGGGACCACTCCGGTGCCCCGCAGTGCATGACGGCGATGGAGAAGTTGAGGGACCTGGTCGGGTCCTTCGACTTGGTGGACGTCTGGCGAAATCTCCACCCCGACTCCAGCGCCTTTACTTGGGTGAGGCCTGGAGTTGGATGGTCTAGAGTCGACCGCCTTTACGTGTCTCGGGCGTACGTTTCCTGCGTCCCGGCGGCCTCCATGCGGCCGGTGCCGTGTTCGGACCACCACCTGGTGTGGGCGGAGCTCGCTTCGCTCCGCGCGAGGACGGGGTCCGCGTACTGGCACTTTAACAACCAGCTGCTGGAGGACGTGCGGTTCCAGGACTCGTTCCGTCGATTCTGGTCCGACTGGAGAAGGAAGCAGGGGGGCTTCCCCTCCTTGAGGCTATGGTGGGACGTGGGCAAGGCTCACGTCCGCGTCTTCTGTCAAGAGTACGCGAGGGGGTCGACCAAGAGGTGGGCGGCCAGAGTCGGGCGCCTAGAAAAAGAGGTGCTTGACCTGGAATCCCGTCTCGGTCAAGTCGTCGAGGACCCGGCCCTGCGGACGGTGTACGAAGCGAAGAAGGCCGCGCTGAAGGACCTGCAGTTCATCGGGTCCCGAGGCGCGTTCGTGAGGTCGTGGATCCGGTTCCTGCGGGATCTGGACCGCGGCTCCCCCTTCTTCTACTCGCTGGAAAGAAGACAGGGTGTCCGTAAGCAGCTCTTGAAGCTACTCACCGGGACGGATAGAAACATACATAGAAACATAGAAAATAGGTGCAGGAGTAGGCCATTCAGCCCTTCTAGCCTGCACCGCCATTCAATGAGTTCATGGCTGAACATGCAACTTCAGTACCCCATTCCTGCTTTCTCGCCATACCCCTTGATCCCCCGAGTAGTAAGGACGACATCTAACTCTTTTTGAATATATTTAGTGAATTGGCCTCAACAACTTTCTGTGGTAGAGAATTCCACAGGTTCACCACTCTCTGGGTGAAGAAGTTTCTCCTCATCTCGGTCCTAAATGGCTTACCCCTTATCCTTAGACTGTGACCCCTGGTTCTGGACTTCCCCAACATTGGGAACATTCTTCCTGCATCTAACCTGTCTAAACCCGTCAGAATTTTAAACGTTTCTGTGAGATCCCCTCTCATTCTTCTGAACTCCAGTGAATACAAGCCCAGTTGATCCAGTCTTTCTTGATAGGTCAGTCCCACCATCCCGGGAATCAGTCTGGTGAACCTTCGCTGCACTCCCTCAATAGCAAGAATGTCCTTCCTCAAGTTAGGAGACCAAAACTGTACACAATACTCCAGGTGTGGCCTCACCAAGGCCCTGTACAACTGTAGCAACACCTCCCTGCCCCTGTATTCAAATCCCCTCGCTATGAAGGCCAACATGCCATTTGCTTTCTTAACCGCCTGCTGTACCTGCATGCCAACCTTCAATGACTGATGTACCATGACACCCAGGCCTCATTGCACCTCCCCTTTTCCTAATCTGTCACCATTCAGATAATAGTCTGTCTCTCTGTTTTTACCACCAAAGTGGATAACCTCACATTTATCCACATTATACTTCATCTGCCATGCATTTGCCCACTCACCTAACCTATCCAAGTCACTCTGCAGCCTCATTGCATCCTCCTCGCAGCTCACACTGCCACCCAACTTAGTGTCATCCGCAAATTTGGAGATACTACATTTAATCCCCTCGTCTAAATCATTAATGTACAATGTAAACAGCTGGGGCCCCAGCACAGAACCTTGCGGTACCCCACTAGTCACTGCCTGCCATTCTGAAAAGTACCCATTTACTCCTACTCTTTGCTTCCTGTCTGACAACCAGTTCTCAATCCATGTCAGCACACTACCCCCAATCCCATGTGCTTTAAAATTTGCACATGAATCTTTTGTGTGGGACCTTGTCGAAAGCCTTCTGAAAGTCCAAATACACCATATCAACTGGTTCTCCCTTGTCCACTCTACTGGAAACATCCTCAAAAAATTCCAGAAGATTTGTCAAGCATGATTTCCCTTTCACAAATCCATGCTGACTTGGACCTATTATATCACCTCTTTCCAAATTGGCTGCTATGACATCTTTAATAATTGATTCCATCATTTTACCCACTACTGAGGTCAGGCTGACCGGTCTATAATTCCCTGTTTTCTGTCTCCCTCCTTTTTTTTAAAAAGTGGGGTTACATTGGCTACCCTCCAGTCCATAGGAACTGATCCAGAGTCAATGGAATGTTGGAAAATGACTGTCAATGCATCCGCTATTTCCAAGGCCACCTCCTTAAGTACTCTGGGATGCAGTCCATCAGGCCCTGGGGATTTATTGGCCTTCAGTCCCATCAATTTCCCCAACACAATTTCCCGACTAATAAGGATTTCCCTCAGTTCCTTCTTCTTACTAGACCCTCTGACCCCTTTTATATCCGGAAGGTTGTTGTGTCCTCCTTAGTGAATACCGAACCAAAGTACTTGTTCAATTGGTCTGCCATTTCTTTGTTCCCCGTTATGACTTCCCCTGATTCTGACTGCAGGGGACCTACGTTTGTCTTTACTAACCTTTTTCTATTTACATATCTATAGAAACTTTTGCAGTCCGTCTTAATGTTCCCTGCAAGCTTCCTCTCGTACTCTATTTTCCCTGCCCTAATCAAACCCTTTGTCCTCCTCTGCTGAGTTCTAAATTTCTCCCAGTCCCCGGGTTCGCTGCTATTTCTGGCCAATTTGTATGCCACTTCCTTGGCTTTAATACTATCCCTGATTTCCCTTGATAGCCACGGTTGAGCCACCTTCCCTTTTTTATTTTTATGCCAGACAGGGATGTACAATTGTTGTAGTTCATCCATGCGGTCTCTAAATGTCTGCCATTGCCCATCCACAGTCAACCCTTAAGTATCATTCGCCAATCTATCCTAGCCAATTCACGCCTCATACCTTCAAAGTTACCCTTCTGTAAGTTCTGGACCATGGTCTCTGAATTAATTGTTTCATTCTCCATCCTAATGTAGAATTCCACCATATTATGGTCACTCTTCCCCAAGGGGCCTCGCACAACGAGATTGTTAATTAATTCTCTCTCATTACACAATCTCTTGTCTCGGATCCGGAGGGCGTCAACAACAGGGCCCGTGAATATTACGGGGCTCTGCTCTCTCCGGAGCCGTCCAGCGAGGAAGCGTGTCGAGTTTTGTGGGAGGACCTGCTGAAGGTCAGCCCGGAGGGCGCCGAAAATCTGGAAGCTCCGCTAAGCCTGGCGGAGCTGACCGGTGCCCTCGACCGGCTCTCGAGGGGAAAATCCCCGGGGCTGGACGGGCTGACCGTGGAGTTCCACAGGGCGTTCTGGGACGTCCTGGGGAGCGACTATGCGCGGGTCCTGGGGGAAAGTCTGGCGACCGGGGAGATGCCCCTCTCTTGGCGCAGGGCAGTCATCATCCTGCTGCCTAAGAAGGGCGATCTCCGCCTCCTTAAGAACTGGCGCCCGGTCTCCCTCCTCAGCACGGACTACAAAATCTTCGCCAGGGCGATGTCTGCTCGCCTTGGTGCCGTGCTGGACCACATGATCCACCCCGACCAGTCCGACACGGTCCCGGGCCGGACAATCCACGATAACATCCATCTGGTCCGGGACCTCATCCATTGTTCCCAGGAGGCTGGTCTGTCGGTCACCTTCCTATCTCTCGTCGAGAGAAGGCGTTCGACAGGGTGGATCACGACTATCTGTTCGGAACTCTGCGCGCTTTCGGGTTCGGGATGCATTTCGTCGCCCGGATCCGACTTTTGTACGCCGCCGCGGAGTGTCTGATTAAGTTAATGGGTTCTTGACGGCGCCCCTTCGCTTTAGGAGAGGGGTGCGCCAGGGATGCCCCATGTCCGGCCAGTTATACGCTGTTTGCGTGGAGCCTTTCCTGCGCCTCCTGCGGACGAGGTTGACGGGACTGGCTCTGCAAGGGCCGGGCGTGGAGGTCGTCCTCTCGGCTTACGCCGATGACGTGCTCCTTGCGGTAGAGGATCCCGCTGACCTGCGGAGGATGCGTGAGTGCCAGGAGATTTACTCGGCCGCGTCCTCCGCCAGGATCAACTGGGAGAAATGTTCCGGACTCCTGGTGGGTCAGTGGCGGGTGGACTCCCTGCCGGAGGAGCTCAGGCCTTTTGCCTGGAGCATGACCCATCTCCTCTATCTGGGAGTCTACCTTAGCCCCGACGAGGGAGCCTGGCCGGCGAACTGGCAGGAGCTGGAGGCCAAGGTCGCCGCTCGCCTAGGGCGCTGGACAGGACTGCTCCGAGTGCTGTCCTACAGGGGTCGAGCGCTAGTCATAAACCAGCTGGTGGCCGCAATGTTGTGGTACCGGCTGGTCACTTTGACCCCTCCCCCTGCGTTTGTCGACAAGGTACAGAAGAAGCTGGTGGACTTCTTCTGGAACAACAGGAAGCACTGGGTCTCTGCCGCGGTCTTGAGTCTCCCGCTTGAGGAGGGCGGTCAGTCGTTGGTGTGCGTCAGCGCCCAGCTCGCGACTTTCCGTCTTCAGACCCTGCAGAGATACCTTTACGTCGAGCCCCCTCCTAGGTGGTGTGCTCTGGCGACGTATTTCTTCCGCCAGCAGCGCGACCTCAACTACGACACGCAGCTCCTGTTTGTGAACTTGGGGGGTGTCAGGACCGCCCTCCGGGAGCTGCCTGTCTTTTACAGGGAACTCATCAGGGTCTGGAACAAAGTCTCCACCAAGCGCAGCTCTCCACCGGCTGGAGTGGCGGCCGTCCTGCAGCAGCCGCTGCTCGGGAATCCGTACCTCCACGACCGAGGTTTTATGTGGCGGTCGGAAGAGAGGGCTGTGGCTGGTGAGGTGACCAGGGTCAGGGACCTGCTCGATGGCGGAGGAGCGGGCTGGATAGCGCCAGACATGCTGGCACGGTGCCTAAATTCTGCCAACGTCCGCCACGCGGCCGATGCCATCGAGTCGCTAAAAACAGCTCTGGGCCCTGACTCCGTTAGGTGCATCGAGGAGGCTCAAGCACGTGGGGAGATCCCATCCGAACTGACCCCGTCCGGACGGAATTCCTCATCGGCGCCAAACCCCGGAACCTCCCTCGGGGGCCGGCGCCTCACAACTTGAGTCGCCTCGAGGAAATCCCCTCCGTGCCTTTCAGTTCTGCGCGGAGGGGTTTCCTGTACGAGCTGCTCATCTCAGTTTTAAATGGGCAGCCCCTTATTCTAAGACCATGCCCCCGAGTTCTAGTCTCCCCCATCAGTGGAAACATCCTCTCTGCATCCACCTTGTCGAGCCCCCTCATAATCTGATACGTTTCGATAAGATCACCTCTCATTCTTCTGAATTCCAATGAGTAGAGGCCCAACCTACTCAACCTTTCCTCATAAGTCAACCCCCTCATCCCCGGAATCAACCGAGTGAACCTTCTCTGAACTGCCTCCAAAGAATTAATAGCGCAGATAGAAATAAATAGGTTTGATCTAATTGTCATTATGTCAATATGGTTACTAAGTGACCAAGGTTGGGAACTAAATAATCCAGGATACGTAAGTTTTAGAAGAAATAGACACTTTGGAAAAGGGTGTGGGCGAGCTCTGACAATAACGGATGGGACAATGACAGGGGAGAGAAAGGGTCTTAGCTCAGAAAATCAAGCAGTCGAGTCAGTTTGGGTGGAGCAAAGAAACAGCAAGGGGCAGAAAACACCGGTGGGAGTTGTTTATAGGCCCCAAACATGGACGAGAGCTGAATTGAGGTGAGGTGAGAGCGATTGCCCTCGACATCAAGGCAGCATTTGATTGAGGGAGGCATCAAGGAGCCCGAGTAAAACTGGTCAATGGGAATCAGGGGGAAACTCCCCACTGGCTGGAGTCATACCCAGCACAAAGGGAGATGTTGTGGTGGTTGGAGGTCAATCATCACAGCCCCAGGACATCGCTGCAGGAGTTCCTCAGGGCAGTGTCCTCGACCCAGCCATCTTCAGCTGCTTCATCAATGACCTTCTGTCCATCATAAGGTCAGAAGTGAGGATGTTCGCTGATGATTGCACAGTGTTCAGTTCCATTCACAACCCCTCTGATAATGGAGCAGTCCGTGCCCGCATGCATCGAATCACAGAACGGTTACAGCACAGGAGGCCATTCGGCTCATCGAGCCCGTGCCGGCTCTCTGCAAGAGCACCTCAGCCAGTCCCACTCCCCCGCCCTTTCCCCACAGCCCTGCAAAAACATTTCCTGCAGGTATTTATCCAGTTCCCTTTTGAAAGCTGTGATTGAGTTTGCCTCCACCTCCCTCTCAGGCAGTGCATTCCAGATCCTAACCACTCGCTGCGTAAAAACGTTTTACATCATGTCGCCTTTGGCCAATCACCTTAAATCTGTCCCCTCTGGTTCTCGACCCTTCCACCAATGGGAACAGTCTCTCTCTCTCTACTCTGTCCAGACCCCTCAGGATTGTGAACACCTCGATCAAATCTCCTCTCAACCTCCTCTGCTCCAAGGAGAACAACCCCAGCTTCTCCAGTCTATCCCCGTCACTGAAATCCCTCATCCCTGAAATCATTCTCGTAAATCCCCTCTGCTCCCTCTCTAAGGCCTTCACATCCTTCCTACAGTGTGGAGCCCAGAATTGGACACAATACTCCAGTTGAGACTGAACCAGTGTTTTCTACAGGTTCTGGTTCAGCAGCAAGACCTGGACAACATTCAGGCTTGGGCTGGTAAGTGGCGAGTAACATTCGTGCCACACAAGTGCCAGGCAATGACCATCGCCACCTCCCCTCGACATTCAACAACATTCCCATCACCGAATCCCCCACCATCAACATCCTGGGGGTCACCATTGACCAGAAACTTAACTGGACCAGCCACATAAATACTGTGGCTACAAGAGCAGGTCAGAGGCTGGGTATTCTGCGGTGAGTGTCTCACCTCCTGACTCCCCAAAGCCTTTCCACCATCTACAAGGCACAAGTCAGGAGTGTGATGGAACACTCTCCACTTGCCTGGATGGTGCAGCTCCAACAACACTCGAGAAGCTCAACACCATCCAGGACAAAGCAGCCGCTTGATTGGCTCCCCATCCACCACCTCCAACACTCACTCCCTCCACCACCTCCAACACTCACTCCCTCCACTACCTCCAACACTCCCTCCAACACCGGCGCCCCCTGGCTGCAGTGTGCACCATCTACAAGATGCACTGCAGCAACTCGCCAAGGCTTCTTCGGCAGCATCTCCGAAACCCACGACCTCTACCACCTAGAAGGACAAGGGCAGCAGGTACATGGGAACACCACCACCTCCACGTTCCCCTCCAAGTTACACACCATCCTGACTGGGAAAAAATCACCGTTCCTTCATCGTCGCTGGGTCACAATCCTGGAACTCCCTCCCTAACAGCACTGTGGGAGCACCTTCACCACACGGACTGCAGCGGTTCAAGAAGGCGGCTCACCATCACCTTCTCAAGGGGCAGTTAGGGATGGGCAATAAATGCCGGCCTTGCCAGCGACGCCCACATCCCAGGAATGGATATTACAAATACAGAAATGTTTGTAATTTTTCATTCATTCAGTTGCAGGACGTGGGTGACACTGGCAGGGTGGCATCAGTGCCCTGAGGGCTTCAGGTGTCAAACATGCAGTGTGGGACTGGAGTCACATGTAGCCCAGACTGGGTATGGGCAGGTTCCCTTCCCTGAAGAGCAGCACTGACCCAGTTGGGTTTTTGTGACAATCCAGCCGTTTTCATGCTGATATTTCCTGGCACCAGCCCGCAGATTACCTCATTCCGTGAATTCAGTTTCTCACAAGCTCTCATTTGCTGGTCCTGTCATTGGGTACCCTGGTCAGCATCTCCATCTCTCGCTCTCTCTCTTCTCCCACTCACTCTTTCTATATCTCTCTTTCTCTTTCTCTGTGTGTCCCTCTCTCTCTCTGCCTCTCTCTGTCCCTCGCTCTCTCTCTCTCTCTCTGTCCCTCGCTCTCTCTCTCTCTCTGTCCCTCGCTCTCGCTCTCTCTCTCTCTCTCTGTGTCTCTTTGTCCTGCTCTCTCTCTCTGTCCCGCTCTCTCTCTCTCTCTCTCTCTCTGTCCCTCGCTCTCTCTCTCTCTCTGTCCCTCGCTCTCTCTCTCTGTCCCTCGCTCTCTCTCTCTCTCTGTCCCTCGCTCTCTCTCTCTCTCTCTCTGTGTCTCTTTGTCCTGCTCTCTCTCTCTGTCCCGCTCTCTCTCTCTCTCTCTCTCTCTGTCCCTCGCTCTCTCTCTCTCTCTCTGTCCCTCGCTCTCTCTCTCTCTCTCTGTCCCTCGCTCTCTCTCTCTCTCTCTGTCCCTCTCTCTCTCTCTCTCTCTCTCTCTGTCCCTCGCTCTCTCTCTCTCTCTCTGTCCCTCTCTCTCTCTCTCTCTCTCTCTGTCCCTCGCTCTCTCTCTCTCTCTCTGTCCCTCTCTCTCTCTCTCTCTCTCTGTCCCTCGCTCTCTCTCTCTCTCTCTGTCCCTCTCTCTCTCTCTCTCTCTCTCTCTCTCTGTCCCTCGCTCTCTCTCTCTCTCTCTCTCTGTCCCTCGCTCTCTCTCTCTCTCTCTCTGTCCCTCGCTCTCTCTCTCTGTCCCTCGCTCTCTCTCTCTCTCTCTCTCTCTGTCCCGCTCTCTCTCTCTCTGTGTCTCTCTGTCCTGCTCTCTCTCTCTGTCCCGCTCTCTCTCTCTCTCTCTCTCTCTCTCTGTCCCTCGCTCTCTCTCTCTCTGTCCCGCTCTCTCTCTCTCTGTCTCTCTCTGTCCCACTCTCTCCCTCTCCCCGTCTCCGTCTCCGTCTGTCCCTCTCTCTCTCTCTCTCTCTCTGTCCCTCTCTCTCTCTGTCTGTCCCTCTGTCATAAGAACATAAGAACATAAGAACATAAGAACATAAGAACATAAGAATTAGGAACAGGAGTAGGCCATCTAGCCCCTTGAGCCTGCTCCGCCATTCAACAAGATCATGGCTGATCTGGCCGTGGACTCAGCTCCACTTACCCGCCCGCTCCCATAACCCTTAATTCCCTTATTGGTTAAAAATCTATCGATCTGTGACTTGAATACATTCAATGAGCTAGCCTTAACTGCTTCCTTGGGCAGAGAATTCCACAGATTCACAACCCTCTGGGAGAAGAAATTCCTTCTCAACTCGGTTTTAAATTGGCTCCCCCGTATTTGAGGCTGTGCCCCCTAGTTCTAGTCTCCCCGTCCAGTGGAAACAACCTCTCTGCCTCTATCTTGTCTATCCCTTTCATTATTTTAAATGTTTCTATAAGATCACCCCTCATCCTTCTGAACTCCAACGAGTAAAGACCCAGTCTACTCAATCTATCATCATAAGGTAACCCCCTCATCTCCGGAATCAGCCGAGTGAATCGTCTCTGTGCCCCTCCAAAGCTAGTATATCCTTCCTTAAGTAAGGTGACCAAAACTGCACGCAGTACTCCAGGTGTGGCCTCACCAGTACCCTGTACAGTTGCAGCAGGACCTCCCTGCTTTTGTACTCCATCCCTCTCGCAATGAAGGCCAACATTCCATTCGCCTTCCTGATTACCTGCTGCACCTGCAAACTAACTTTTTGGGATAGTTTCATGCACAAGGACCCCCAGGTCCCTCTGCACCACAGCATGTTGTCCCTCTCTCTGGGTCCAGTCAGTGAGGGGTTAATACAGACACAGCCCTCCCTCCCTCCCCCTGTCTCTCACTCTGGATCCCGCACTCCCGGTGTCTGCTCTGTCACATTGGGAGTGAGTTTAAGCAGCAGCGGATTGCCGTTGTGTGGGAGCCGGGGAGCAGTGTCTGTCCCTGGGGTGTGTGTGCGGCGGGCAGGGGCAGGGGCAGGGGCTGGCTCTGGGGCTGGGGCTGGGGCTGGGGCAGTGTCCGCAGTCCGCACTCGCCTCTGCCTAAATAGGGAGATTCAGACATCAGACACAGCCCGGCGCGGCGGCAGCGGCAGCGGCAGGACACGGCGCCGATTCACGCCCCAGGCACCGGGGCTAGAACCTGGACCGGGAGCGCCATGGAGCGGGGAGAGAGCGAGGCAGCGGCCGGAGCAGGTGGGTAACATACCGGGGGTAATATACGGGGGGGGGTAATATACGGGGGGGGGTAATATACCGGGGGTAATACACTGGGGGGGTAATATACCGGGGGTAATATACGGGGGGGGTAATATACGGGGGGGGTAATATACCGGGGTGGTAATATACCGGGGGTAATACACTGGGGGGGTAATATACCGGGGGGGTAATATACCAGGGGGGTAATACACCGGGGTGGTAATATACCGGGGGTAATGCACTGGGGGGGGGGGGTAACATACCGGGGTTAATACACTGGGGGGGGGTAATATACTGGGGGGGTAATATACTGGGGGGGTAATATACCGAGGGTAATACACTGGGGGGGTAATATACTGGGGGGGTAATATACCGGGGGTAATACACTGGGGGGGTAATATACCGGGGGTAATACACTGGGGGGGTAATATACTGGGGGTGTAATATACCGGGGGTAATACACTGGGGGGTAACATACCGGGGTTAATACACTGGGGGGGTAATATACCGGGGGTAATACACTGGGGGGGGTAACATACCGGGGTTAATACACTGGGGGGGTAATATACTGGGGGGGGTAATATACCGGGGTTAATACACTGGGGGGGTAATATACTGGGGGGGGGGTAATATACCGGGGGTAATACACTGGGGGGTAATATACTGGGGGGTAAATACACTGGGGGGGTAATATACTGGGGGGGTAATATACTGGGGGGGGTAATATACCGGGGGGGTAACATACCGGGGTTAATACACTGGGGGGGGTAATATACTGGGGGGGTAATGCACTGGGGGGGTAATATACTGGGGGGGGTAATATACCGGGGGTAATACACTGGGGGGGTAATATACTGGGGGGGTAATATACCGGGGGTAATACACTGGGGGGGTAACATACCGGGGTTAATACACTGGGGGTGTAATATACCGGGGTAATGCACTGGGGGGGGGTAATATACTAGGGGGGTAATATACCGGGGGTAATGCACTGGGGGGGTAATATACTGGGGGGGGGTAATACACTGGGGGGGTAATATACCGGGGGTAATGCACTGGGGGGTAATATACTGGGGGGGTAATATACCGGGGGTAATACACTGGGTGGGGTAATATACTGGGGGGTAATACACTGGGGGTAATACACTGGGGGGTAACATACCGGGGTTAATACACTGGGGGGGTAATATACCGGGGGTAATGCACTGGGGGGGTAAATATACTGGGGGGGTAATATACCGGGGGTAATACACTGGGGAGGGGGTAATATACTGGGGGGGGTAATATACCGGGGGGTAATACACTGGGGGGGTAATATATTGGGGGGGGGGTAATGTACCGGGGGTAATACACTGGGGGGGGTAACATACCGGGGTTAATATACTGGGGGGGTAATATACCGGAGGGGTAATACACTGGGGGGTAATATACCGGGGGTAATACACTGGGGGGGTAACATACCGGGGTTAATACACTGGGGGTAATATACCGGAGGGGTAATACACTGGGGGGTAATATACCGGGGGTTATACACTGGGGGGATAATATACCGGGGTAATACACTGGGGGGGTAATATACCGGGGGGGGGCGGGTAATATACCGGGGGTAATACACAGGGGGGTAATATACCGGAGGGGTAATATACCGGGGGGTAATGCACCGGGGGTAATACACTGGGGGGGGTAATATACCGGGGGTAATACACTGGGGGGGGGGGTAATATACCGGGGGTAATACACTTGGGGGGGGTTAATACACTGGGAGGTAATATACCGGGGGTTAATATACTGGGGGTAATACACTGGGGGTTAATGTACCGGGGGTAATACACTGGGGGGTAATATACCGGGGTAATACACTGGGGGGTAATATACCGGGGGGGCGTAATACACTGGGGGGGGGTAATACACTGGGGGGTAATATACCAGGGGGGTAATATACCGGGGTAATACACTGGGGGGGCAATATACCGGGGGGTAATGCACTGGGGGGGTAATACACTGGGGGGGGGTAATATACCGGGGGGGGTAATACACTGGGGGTTAACATACCGGGGGTAAAACACTGGGGGTAATATACCGGAGGGGTAATATACCGGGGGTAATACACCGGGGGTAATACACTGGGGGGGTAATATACCAGGGGGTAATATACCGGGGTAATACACTGGGGGGGGGGTAATATACCGGGGGGTAATACACTGGGGGGTAACATACTGGGGGTAATATACCGGAGGGGTAATATACCGGGGGGGTAATACACCGGGGGTAATACACTGGGGGGTAATATACCAGGGGGGTAATACACTGGGGGGGTAATATATATCGGGGGGGTAATACACTGGGGGGGGGGGTAATACACTGGGGGGGTAATATACCAGGGGGTAATATACCAGGGGGGTAATACACTGGGGGGTAATACACTGGGGTGTAATATACCGGGGGGGTAATATACCGGGGTAATACACTGGGGGGCAATATACCGGGGGTAATACACTGGGGGGGTAATACCACTGGGGGGGGGTAATATACCGGGGGGGGGGTAATATACCGGGGGTTAACATACCGGGGGGTAATATACCGGAGGGGTAATATACCGGGGGGTAATACACCGGGGGTAATACACTGGGGGGGTAATATACCAGGGGGTAATATACCGGGGGTAATACACTGGGGGGTAATATACCAGGGGTAATATACCGGGGGTAATACACTGGGGGGGTAATATACCGGGGGGTAATACACTGGGGGGTAACATACTGGGGGTAATATACCGGAGGGGTAATATACCGGGGGGTAATACACCGGGGGTAATACACTGGGGGGGTAATATACCGGGGGGTAATACACTGGGGGGTAATATATCGGGGGGGTAATACACTGGGGGGTGTAATATACCGGGGGTAATATACCGGGGAGGTTATACACTGGGGGGTAATATACCGGGGGTAATATACCGGGAGGGGTAATATACCGGGGGTAATACACTGGGGGGGTAATATACCGAGGGGGGGTAATATACCGGGGGTAAAATACCAGGGAGGTAATATACCGGGGGTAATACACTGGGGAGGTAATATACCGAGGGGGGGTAATATACCGGGGGTAATACACTGGGGGGGTCAGTGTGTGTGGACTGTACCCCAGTGAGAGTTGGTGTCTTAAGGAGAGAGAAAGAAAGAAAATTGTGGCCCTGAGGATGGAGTGGTATTTTCTGTTTAAAATGTAATGTCTGATGTGAGTGTGTGTGAGAATGTGTGTGCGTGCAAGAGAGAGAGTGCGTGTGCGAGAGAGAGAGAGAGAGTGTGAGAAAAAATGTGTGAAAGTGTTTGTATGTGTGAAGTGTGAGTGTTTATGTGCGTGAGGGTGTGTGAGTGTGTGCAGGAAAGATGTACTGAGGGAATGATCAGTCATGATCTTATTGAATGCGGTGCAGGCTCGAAGGGCTGAATGGCCTACTCCTGCACCTATTTCTATGTTTCTATGTGTGCGTGTGCGAGTGTTTGTGTTTGTGTGCGAGTGTTTGTGTGCGAGTGTTTGTGTGCGAGTGTTTGTGTGCGTGTGCGAGTGTTTGTGTGCGTGTGCGAGTGTTTGTGTGCGTGTGCGAGTGTTTGTGTGCGTGTGCGTGTGCGAGTGTTTGTGTGCGTGTGCGTGTGCGAGTGTTTGTGTGCGTGTGCGAGTGTTTGGTGTGCGTGTGCGAGTGTTTGTGTGCGTGTGCGAGTGTTTGTGTGCGTGTGCGAGTGTTTGTTTGTGTGCGTGTGCGAGTGTTTGTGTGCGTGTGCGTGTGCGAGTGTTTGTGTGCGTGTGCGAGTGTTTGTGTGCGTGTGCGAGTGTTTGTTTGTGTGCTTGTGCGAGTGTTTGTGTGCGTGTGCGAGTGTTTGTTTGTGTGCGTGTGCGAGTGTTTGTGTGCGTGTGCGAGTGTTTGTGTGCGAGTGTTTGTTTGTGTGCGTGTGCGAGTGTTTGTTTGTGTGCGTGTGCGAGTGTTTGTTTGTGTGCGTGTGCGAGTGTTTGTTTGTGTGCGTGTGCGAGAGTGTTTGTGTGCGTGTGCGAGAGTGTTTGTGTGCGTGTGCGAGTGTTTGTGTGTGAGAGTGTTTGTGTGCGTGTGTGCGAGTATTTGTGTGCGTGTGCGAGTGTTTGTGTGCGTGTGCGAGTGTTTGTGTGCGTGTGCGAGTGTTTGTGTGCGTGTGTGCGAGTGTTTGTGTGCGTGTGTGCGAGTGTTTGTGTGCGTGTGCGAGAGTGTTTGTGTGCGTGTGCGTGTGTGTGTGCGTGTGAGTGAGAGAGTAAGAGTGCGTGTGTGTGAGGGTGTTTATGGGAGCGGTGCGGGTCTGGGTCTGAGGAGCGGATTCTCTCGGTAACGATACGTTGCTGTTTGGTGCTGGGACACTGACGGTGTGATATTAACGGGTATTTTCTGTGTTCCATGTGTGCGGAAGCTGGCACAGCGAGCCCCCCGACAGCAGGGTCTGCACGCCGTGACAATCAGCAGTGCTGCTGCCCAGCGGCTGGGCCATGAGCAGGAACCCTCGGGACCCCAGGCTGCAACTCACGACAATCCACAGCACAGCTCTGCCTCTCCCGGGATCTGGCTGTGCCTCCTGTGTCTGGAGTGAGGATCCGGGACACAGACTGCACCCAGTTCAGGAGTTCCCTTCCCTGGCACCATCCTCTGGGAGTTCCTCGCTGATTTCTCCTGACGAGTAGCTGGGATTTGCAATCGTTTGTCCGGCACTGGGATTGGAGATAAGGATGCCGATTCGCAGAGGTCATGTTGCTCCTCAGAATACCTTCCTCGACACCATCATCCGGGAATTAGAAGGTCAGAGTAAGTGTTGGTGTTCCTGTCCAATATCAGCGAGCGTAACTCGCGGTGGGGGTGGGGGTGGGGGTTTGTGGGTGACAGACTTAGAGGCAGAGAGAGAGAGGGGGGGGTGGGGGAGAGAGAGGGGTAGGGGAGAGAGAGGGGTGGGGGAGAGGGAAGGATGGGGGGAGAAGGGGGGGTGGGGAGAGAGAGGGGGGGAGAGAGAGAGGGGCGAGAGAGAGAGGGGGAGGGGAGGGGGGAGAGAGAGGGGGAGGGGAGGGGGGAGAGAGAGGGGGAGGGGGGAGAGAGAGGGGGAGGGGGAGGGGGGAGAGAGAGGGGGAGAGAGGGGGGAGAGAGAGAGAGGGGGAGGGGGGAGAGAGAGGGAGGGGGGGGAGAGAGAGAGAGAGGGGGAGGGGGGGAGAGAGAGAGAGAGAGGGGGAGGGGGGGAGAGAGAGAGAGAGGGGGGGGGGAGGGGGGAGAGAGGAGAGAGG